>NC_142784.1:1490000-1641250 GCF_988280905.1 Pimephales promelas | reverse complement strand
CATATTTAATTTTAAAAAGGCTTTTTAAACCTGCTGAGTTATAAAGGCAAGAATACGCCTAGAACTGGCACTGACATTAAATGATAATACTAATACCATAGTACTCTGGTGTCGGGTAGATACTACTGTGCTCATGTACTCGTAAAACTACCCCGAAAGCACTTTAGAGGTCGTTCACATGTCGCGCGTGTTTTTTTTTATTATACTTTTGCGCGTGCTTATTCTTTCCAAAGCGCTTGCTCTCACGCGGCGTCTGTCGTTGCTATGCAACGAGTTTTTATTATGAGCGCGCTTGCCTCGCGCCTATATTTGAAATTGCGAATTTGCATGTAATCGGCCTCTTATGGCAACGTGACATTAGCCTAATCCAAAATATTTCCATATGTGGCTCTTTCCTCCTTTCGTGTCAACAAGTGGATTCAGAGAGAGAGAGCCATATCAGCGTTATGAAGAGGACGCAACTGTGCACGTTTCAGACATCGCGTCTAGAACAGAACTGGACGAACCTGGTATTTGGTACCTAGAAAAGCTTTTTAGTACCGACTTGGTACCGAAGTACCGAGTTTTTTGACAACACTAGTTGGAAGAGAGAGCGCTTCCAGTTTGCACACAGCATCTTAAAGTTACTGAAGTTATTATTTCTTGTCAATACTACAGATTTATTTTTAGGCCACACTTTATAATAAGGTAATATAAGTGAATGCATTTAAGCTGATTGTGTAAATGTGTTACGGAGTGTGGCGTCTCTGACCTCTCGTCGTCGGTGTCGGCCTCGTCTCTCTCGCGCTCCAGCTCCCTCAATCTCCACACTCGGTTCCTCGCTCTCCTCATGCGGTCGTAGCTCTTCTTTATCAGCACCTGAACACCACAGCACATGGTCACGCTCACGGGTAATGCACACAGCGGAGCGCTCAGCGAACACACGAGTTCATGTACAATTTCAACGTAACTCACTTTGGTTAAAGCATGATAGAGTGACTGAAAACATACGTCATGTTCAGATTTTAAAAAAATATATATTTTACAGCACATAGTGGAGTTTTCTCTTCTGCTCACCAGGGCTGCATTCATTTGATTAAAAATAGTGTAATATTATTACAGTGTAAATCCGCTGTTTTCTATGTGAATATATAGTAAAGTGTAATTTATTCCTGTGATCAAAGCTGAATGTTCACTGTCACATGATCCTTCAGAAATCCCTCTAATATGATGCTCAAGAAACATTCATAATTATTATCAGTGTTGAAAACAGTTGAGCTGCTTCTTCCTTCTGTGGAAAAAATATTTCAGGATTCTTTTATAAACAGAATATTTTGTGCTAACATTATAAATGTCTTCACTGTCACTTTTAATACATTTAATGAATCCTTGAATAAAAGTATAAATTTCTTTCTTTTCACATTCTGAGTTGAGTTGTGATGACTCTTACCACATCAGGAACATGGTGAGGGTTCATTTTGTTGAGGAACTCATCGTTGATATTGGCATTGGCAAAATCATATCTGAGGTATAAGAGCAAAAGTGTGTTACAGTCCATGTGTCGGATGTTGTGTGTCTGAAATCAGTGAGGCAGAGCATGTGAACGCACCCCAGCGCCAGGTCTCCGATGTTCAGCAGGTGACCCAGGAAAGTCCTGCAGTGGTACTGACGACCCGAGTCCATCTCTGACGTCTTCTGGACCCAGACCTCAGCCAGCGTGTGCTGCAAACACATCGATTCACTGCATCTTCATGTATTTTTAATTCTATTTACTAACCCAAGTCCCTGAATCTTAGTCGTTTTTACATGTGAAATACTTCAGTGAGACAACTTGCTCTAAGCTGGATGGACTGCAGCTCACGGCAGCTTCTCAAACACAGGTGTGTGTAGGAGCTTAACTCCTCAATCGCACCTTATTGGAGGTGAGGCCGGCGCCAGCTCCGAGCCGCTGGTCTCTGATGATGTCGATGTCCATGATGAGGAACTCCTCGAGCTGACGAGGGCTACACAGGCTGTTGAACGGGTGACGCCAGTACGTGCCTCCGTCCACCTCAGCGACTGAACACACACATTAATACAGCGCATGTTACTCCATCCTCAACAGAACTGGACATAATGCTTAACCACATAACAATACTAATACTGTGTTAATGCATTTGGTCTAGATCAGATCTGCTACACATGGAGAATGAGTTCACACACTCTTGAATGTGTTTTTTTAGGCACTCTCCATAGGCGTAATGTTTTTATACTGTACAAACTGAATATTCTCTCTCTTTTTACAATGGTAATGGATAGCACACAGCATATTCTCTCTTACACTAACCCTACCAAATCACACAACTTAGAAAAAAATAAAACCATGTTCATTAATACATCCTTGATAAATAAAACTTAACTTTTCAAAAGAAGAAAATCTTATTGACCCCAAACCTTTGACCGATACGTCGCTGCTGCGATACACCAATGTAGTCACATTCATATTTTTAACATAAATGCTATAATGGGTCAAACGGAAATGTTGCCATCTAAAGTATTATTTATTTAACAGATTTATCAAGTTCAAATATTTTTTTCCCATATAATTCATTTTCAAATTATTTGTTTCCAAATAAAGATTTCAGAAATCGGAAAATTGGAACATTTTTTAATGAAAATTTATGAAGGCGATTATCTCCCAGAAAAAAAAACTGCTTTATATTAACTATTCTGTTTAAGATATTGGCATTGGCTATCAAAAAAAAAAAACAGTCGGCCGCTAGTCTTGTCAATTGAACGAGTGTATTTTCTAACACTAAGCATTGCTTATGTGCTCATTCCTGGTGAAGTAATGAACAGGCAGAAGACTGGAGTGTAGAGCTGTCAACTTTAGTCGTTTAGTGAGTCGACTAATCAGTCGATGCCGTCTTGGTCGACTGACATTCTTATTTTACCAATAGAAAGAATTTTTTCATGATTTACTCCTTGATATTTATTCCTTTATAAGCAGTTATTTATTACTCAGGCATGTGATTGGCTAAGGACAAAAAAGCAGGAAAATATACCGAGCTGCCATTGCTGTATATAAATTAATACAGGTTTGGAACAACATTACAGTGAATAAATAATAACAGAATTTTTATTTTGAAGTCAACTATCCCTTTAAGAACAAGCGGCTGCATTTTTATTATTAGGGCTACTGTCACTTTAAGACCTGTACACGACACGTCTAATATACACGGAGCATTTGACAAGCAGATTTCTCTCAATTTTCTCGGTTTGCTTTGAGTTTAGACATGACCAAATGTTCTTATGTAAACCTTGTGTGTATTTGAGAGCATCAGCGAAATAATACTCGAAATAATACCCTGGTTGCTGGACTAAGAAAGATAACTTAGTCCAGCAACCAGGCGCTGTTAGACAAGCTTTTAGTGCATGTGCACGTCGGGTGTTCGCGTTCAGAACAGCGCATCAGCAGTGAATGACATGTTTAACCGGCAAGGCTTTAAAGCACACGAGTTTGTGAGCTCGCTGAACTGATGTAGCCGTTCCTCTGCGTTAATATTGCGAGTATTTGTCGTGTTGTACACTAATGCTGTTGAGACGGAGGTGTCAGGACTGCAACTGACAGAATGCATGATATAGCTGCTATATATTTCTACAAAAGCAGTCAGCAGCTTGGATCATAGCGCAAATTTGAAATATATCGATATATCGCCCAGCCCTGGTGACCTAACTGTGATTTTCTTGTCAACTGACAACGATACCAGCGCGAGAGCGACTAGAGATACGAAATTGAGCAGGTGAACAAGCTGAACCAATTAGACATTCTCTGGCTGAACGCAAATACGTCCTTGTTGATACTTTGAAAGGAACTTTCTGTACGCACGTCAGCCAGTTATGGGTTATGACCTCATATTCTCTCCTTTTCACTCCGGCTGCCGACACCCGCCCCCCCGAGAGCTTTTGTTAGGATTTTTTGTATATTTTTGTAACGTGTGGTGTGGTCAGGTGCGCAATTGTGACTGCATAGACCTAGGACAGAGCTCCTCACTTTTTGCAGTTAAAAAAAATAACTTAATTTTCAAAGAATTGTATTATTATTATTATTATTATTATTATTATAGTTTTATTTATTTGTGATGTTTTTTCGTTGTTGTTTTACAAATGCTCAATGACAATTGTTTAAAAAATTGTTCAAAACATAGCGTGTGTTTTTCTTAGTCGACTAATCGTTGCGCAGGACTTTGGTTGACTAAGGATTGCTTTGGTTGACTACAGCCCTACTGAAGTGACACGCAACGTGATCAACAGGATTCATTTACATCTGCATTTACTGTACGATGAGCATTTTAATAAGACAAAATGTTATAATATTGGCACTATTATTAGTAGCATCGGTCCTCACAGAAGCCCTTCTGGAGCACATCATATCGTTTATAGGAGGAATGCAGTGGGGCAGTCACTCACCCTGCAGGGTGTTGGGGTCCAGCAGGTGTATGGAGCTGGAGACCCGGATGCACACACACACCTGACCCATGTTACCCAGACTCTGGGCGAGCCGTGGAGACAGACACACCACATTGTCCTGAAACACACACCAAACATACGGGACTCAAGTTATGCACATGTGAAATCAACCAGTGTGTGTAGAGCTGGACCTACAGGACAGAATAAGGTGAAATACTCATTCTAATGGCTTTACAAGGGCTGTGAAACGATTAATCGCAAAATGTGTTTGCATAATGTGTGTGTACTGTGTATATTTAAATACACACACATGCATGTATATATCTTAGAAAAATGTATACATTTTACATACATATATTTATATATAAAATATTTCATTTATAAAAGTACACATACATGCAAATGTTTCATAAATGCAGAGTATGTGAGCGGAGTGGAGCGGCAACAATTTCCCCTCCACGCTCCAAGCATTATAAAATCACTCCGCTCCAGCTCCGCTCCGGGTTCACCATTTACCGCTCCCGCTCCACTCCTCGCTCACTGATATCAGAAACACCGCTCCGTGTTCGCTCCCCAAGGAAATTCCGAATAAAGTATTTAAGTATGCTTTAAAATCTCACAAAATGTCTCCTCATCATAATAGATACATAGGCATAGTAAATAAATAAAAAAACAACGTTAGGAGAATAGTTGCAATGTTGTTTATTGGATTTGGATAGTGTGCAAACTTTTCCTATGACATGCTATGCTTATTACATGTTATCAGCATTATAAATTAAATATCATTGCTGCTTTTTGCAGAGCACATTTTGTTTGGAAAGAAGAAAATAACTACGTTTTCATCAGTTATTTATCTACGGGTCGCTACATTTCTCACAGATTCATGCTCATTTAAAATCAAATACTGACAGATAGCCGACTGTATGATTACATTTGTTTGAATGCAATGTGTCACAGTGGGACACTGAGACTAGAGACTTTTATTATTATTACACTGGACTAAGAACATGCTACATACACTTTTTATACAAACATAACACATATTTGTTTTGCGCAATATTATAACATCAGTTAACACCAGATATGTGGATGTCAGTGATTGTGTATTGTTTGAGTGTTGTTCCTGTCCGCATCATGTGTTTTTTTTTTAGTTAAATGATTTGAGTCATTAATTTTGTTGGGTTGATTTGAGTAGTGAATTAAGAATTAAGACAAGACTGGTTGCCGGGGTAAACATTTATTGTGCTCAAACATTCATTTACATAAAATAAATTGTCATACTTACGTGCTGGATCATTTTCACATGTCAAATAGAAGAAACCCGGTCACAGTATCTGCCACCATTTTAAAATAACTATTTCCCGCCAAAAGAAGGCATAGTTAATTGATCTCATGTCTGGGGGGAAGATTGGAGTTTGTTGGAATCTTTGATAACTAATATTATTGAGTTTGGGTTTGTTTTGTTTCAAATGTTTGTATATTTTTTTTTGTATATTTTTTTATTGTATCAGTTATGTGTTTGTTACTGTTAAATCTTTGTTTATTTTATTATTATTATTATTTTTTTGAAGTTTCATTATTACCTTCAATTATTTAATGGTTTAGTCCAAGTGGGAGGGGCTTATACTATTTAAGATGGCCTCTCAGTGTTGTAGAGAGGTTCGTAGAGTGAGTTTGTTGGGAGTTGCTTGCGGGATTTTTGGGTCAAATTTCTGACATAGCCAAAAGTTTGAGTGTGCATTTAATTTTGAACAGTTTATTTTTTTTTTTTTTTGATACTTTTTGGATTTTCACTGTAAATATCAGATGCACTCTTTTGGAATATCTTTGTTTTTCACTTTTTTGGAATAAACACTGAACTTTTGACTTCATCAGCACGTCATCTAATTTTTTTTTACGCCTCCATCGGCCGGTACATTCAGAGCAGTGGTGCTGCACAACCCTGTCTCTGTTACAGTTGGTGTCAGAAGTTTTTGTACCGCTGAGGTGACGTGGACATTCTTGTTTTTACAAATGCCACCAAAGACAAGGAATCAGCCTGATGAAAGAACAAGGCCAGATGTGGACCAGAGTGAAGTCGAGGAGGATCCAGGAGATGTCCAGCCTACAACAGCTTCGGGAGCTGGAGCTGATACTGCTGTTACTGCTCTGGCACAGATGTTCAAGTCCTTTATGGAATATCAAAAGGATCGAGACGATCGGCAAGAGAGAGAGACAGTCCGGCGAGAACAAAATTATAAAGTGCTCAGTCACCATGTCGCGCAGATGCAGCTGGATATGGAACGTATCAGGCATGGACCAGTCGACGACAAACCAATACCAAGGGTGATAGACCGAGACCCACGGCTTGCAAGACTGGAGGACTCTGATGATATTGAGCACTATTTGCTGACATTTGAGAGACTGGCAGAGGTGTACCAGTGGCCTAAAGAGGACTGGGCCATTCACCTCATACCGTTGCTTACTGGTAAGGCCAGATCTGCGTTTGTAGCAATGGACCCTGCACATACACAAGACTATGATGTTGTTAAGACAGCGATACTGAAAAAGTATGAAATCAATGCTGAGACTTATAGACTGAGGTTCCGTAACCTAAATACCCCTACCGACGAGTCGCCACAGGAGCTTTACATCAGACTAAAGGACCTGTTTTGCAAGTGGGTGCGCTACAATAGTAGCAATAAAGAGGACATCATGGAGGCCCTTGTTCTGGAACAGTTCCTACGGGTCTTGTACCCTGACGTGAGGACTTGGGTTAAGGAGCATGATCCATCCACTGCTGCTGAGGCTGCCAGACTGGCAGAGGCATATATCACAGCCCGGAAAGGAGTAGGACACTTCCGCTATGCAGGAATTCTCCCTTCACCCGGAGGTAAGTCTGAGGGATTGGGGGGCTGTTCAAACTCTCAAGATAGAATCTTAAGATTCACACAAAGTAAAGGCATTACACCACAGGTATCTGCGCAGAGTGTAGTTAAGGAGGATGTTGTCTGTTATCATTGTGGTCAGCCAGGCCATACTAGACCACTTTGCCCCCTGAAGAAACCCAAAACAGCAAGCCTTTGTTATGTCCCTCATCCAGTTCAGTCATTCCACATGAAATGTATCTCGCAGCCAGTTAGATCTGTTTTGTTAAATGGTAGACCAGTTTTAGCCTTGGTAGATACTGGTTGTACATATACACTAGTGCAGAGCAGATATGTGCCCAGACAAGACTGGAGTGACACAGAGACGGTTACGGTTTGTTGTGTACACGGTGACAACACTCCATTGCCTACTGCAGAAGTGTATATTGAAGTGTTGAATCAGTCTTATCTGATGAAGGTTGGAATTGCTGAGGCTCTTCCCTATCCCATACTCCTTGGCACAGATATGCCAGTGTTAGCTGAATTGCTGCAGGACACAGAATGGTGTGGGGTAGCGACAAGGGCTCAGTCAAAGCAGACAGTACAGGCAATACTCAACCCAGACTCAGATAATCCCTTACAAACCTTGCCTTTTTGTGCTGCTGATATTGAGACTGAGTCAGGACCATCAGAAGACAACAGGTTGCAACAGCGTAGGGATTGGGTAGCAGGGTTGATTGACACCTCAGAACAGGCAAATGAGGATGTTGCTGAACCAGAATTATGTGAGTCAGACATTGTGATTCCAAATGGTCTAGCCCAGTTGCAGAGGGAAGACCCAACCCTAGACACATGTTTTGATCAGGTTAAGCAGAAGGATGATACTGATGTTTTGCATGATGATCCTTTTGTGTTGAAACATGGACTCCTGTATAAGCAGACTAAGGAAGGAGATCTTCGGCTTGTTGTACCTAAATCCCAAAGAAGTGAGGTGTTGAAGTTAGGGCATTCCATTCCATGGTCAGGGCATTTAGGGTTCGCAAAGACATGTTGGAGAATCTCTAAAAGATTTTATTGGCCCAGAATGTACACAGACATTAAAGAATATTGCCAGTCATGCCCTGAATGCCAACTCACTGCTGGTCAGACTCCTGCCAATGCACCACTGATCCCTTTGCCTGTGATTGATGTACCTTTTGAGAGAATAGGAGTGGATGTTGTTGGACCAGTTGAGAGAAGCCAGGCAGGAAACCGTTTTATTCTAGTTATCTCTGATTATGCCACAAGATACCCTGAAGCATATCCCTTGAGAGATGTTACTGCTAAGCAGATAGCTTCAGCCTTGTTAAAATTCTTTTCGCAAGTAGGCATACCAAAAGAGGTCCTGACAGACCAAGGCACTAACTTTATGAGTCACACACTGCACCAAGTTTATCAGCTATTGGGCATTAAGAGAGTACGAACAACCCCATATCACCCTCAGACTGATGGGCTTGTTGAAAGGTTCAATCAGACTCTAAAGAATATGTTAAAGAAGTTTGTTTCAGACTCTGGCAGAGACTGGGATAAATGGCTACCGTACCTCCTTTTCGCCTACCGTGAAGTACCCCAGGCTTCTACAGGATTCTCACCGTTTGAATTGCTATACGGCCACCACGTAAGAGGTCCTCTAGATGTCCTGAAAGAGAGCTGGGAGGCAGAAGTCGACTCAAAGAGAACGAACATCCTCACGTATGTGATGAAAATGAGGGAGAAACTTCAACAGAATACTGTCTTGGCAAGAGAAAACCTGGTAAAGTCCCAAGTACAACAGAAACACTGGTACGACAAGATGGCTAGATCGCGAAGCTTTGAACCAGGTGAGGAAGTCTTATTGTTGCTTCCAACATCTGACAATAAGTTGTTAGCAAAATGGCAAGGCCCATACCAGATAAAGAAGAAGGTAGGTCCAGTGACCTATCAGATCGAAATTCCCTCAAGAAAACAGCCTCTACAAACGTTTCATGTGAATATGCTGAAGAAGTGGCATTCACATCGAAATCCAGGACAAGCAGAAGTTAACAATGACATTGCTATGTTGGTGAGAGCCATAGAGGGTGAAGAGGAAGTAGAAGAACAGTATTTACCGACCTGTCGCACTGACAGCAAATTGAATTTACAGCACCTGAGTGAAGAGCAGAGACATCAGTTATGGGAATGTATACCTGATCAGCTGTTCATGGATACCCCTGGCAGAACGGACCTGATTGACCATACTATCATCCTCAAGGACCCTAAACCTGTCCGCCAGTCTGTGTATCGTGTGCCAGAGAAACTTCTATCTGTTATGAAAGAGGAATTACAGTCCATGAAACAACTGGGAGTTATTGAGCCATCGTCAAGTGAGTGGAACAGTCCCATAGTGCTAGTGCCGAAGAAAGATGGTACCCTGCGGTTCTGCCTAGACTTCAGAAAGCTGAACAGCATTAGTAAGTTTGATCCTTATCCAATGCCACGGGTGGATGAGCTGGTAGAGAGACTGGGAAGGGCGAAGTACCTGAGCACGCTGGATCTCTGCAAGGGTTATTGGCAGGTGCCGCTGGAGCCAGCATGTAAAGAGCTTACTGCTTTCAGAACCCCCTTTGGCCACTACCAATTCCGGGTCCTTCCTTTTGGTCTTCATGGGGCTGCAGCCACATTTCAAAGGATGATGGATAAAATCCTCCATGGTGCAGAGGACTATGCTGCAGCTTACCTTGATGACATCATAATATTCAGCCAAAGCTGGGAGGAGCATCTGGAACACCTTAAGGAGGTGTTGAATCGCATCAAGGCTGCAGGACTTACCATCCGCCCTGATAAATGTGCCCTCGCCAAACCAGAGACACAATACCTTGGATTTGTACTGGGTCACGGTGTGATCCGCCCTCAGGTGGGGAAAGTGGAGGCTGTTAAAGGTGCGGGACGGCCTGTGACAAAGAAGCAGGTTAGAGCGTTTCTTGGACTTGTTGGCTGGTATAGGAAATTTATTCCAAATTTCTCAGCCAGGGCAATAACTCTAACAAACTTGACAAAAAAGAGCCAACCCAACAATGTGATATGGACTGAAGGCTGTGAAAAGGCTTTTCAAGACTTAAAGAATGCACTATGTCAGGAACCAGTTCTTCAGAGTCCTGATTTTGAGAAACCTTTCACAGTACAGACTGATGCCTCACAACATGGTATTGGTGCTGTACTCCTTCAAGAGGAAGAAGGGCAGCTCAAGCCAGTTGTATACATCAGTAGGAAACTCCTGCCCAGAGAGGTAAACTATTCCACTGTTGAAAAGGAGTGCCTTGCCGTTAAGTGGGCCTTGGACTCTTTAAGGTATTATTTGCTTGGACGAAGATTTCGGTTGGAGACTGACCACCGAGCATTGGCCTGGCTAGGCCGCATGAGAGACACGAATGCTCGCATTACCAGGTGGTTTCTGGCCATGCAGCCATTTGACTTCGAGGTACTCTACAGATCAGGGTCACAGAATTGCACTGCTGACTTTCTCTCGAGGACACCACAGGCGGTGTCTGGAGAGGGAGGGGGAAATGTCACAGTGGGACACTGAGACTAGAGACTTTTATTATTATTACACTGGACTAAGAACATGCTACATACACTTTTTATACAAACATAACACATATTTGTTTTGCGCAATATTATAACATCAGTTAACACCAGATATGTGGATGTCAGTGATTGTGTATTGTTTGAGTGTTGTTCCTGTCCGCATCATGTGTTTTTTTTTTAGTTAAATGATTTGAGTCATTAATTTTGTTGGGTTGATTTGAGTAGTGAATTAAGAATTAAGACAAGACTGGTTGCCGGGGTAAACATTTATTGTGCTCAAACATTCATTTACATAAAATAAATTGTCATACTTACGTGCTGGATCATTTTCACATGTCAAATAGAAGAAACCCGGTCACAGTATCTGCCACCATTTTAAAATAACTATTTCCCGCCAAAAGAAGGCATAGTTAATTGATCTCATGTCTGGGGGGAAGATTGGAGTTTGTTGGAATCTTTGATAACTAATATTATTGAGTTTGGGTTTGTTTTGTTTCAAATGTTTGTATATTTTTTTTTGTATATTTTTTTATTGTATCAGTTATGTGTTTGTTACTGTTAAATCTTTGTTTATTTTATTATTATTATTATTTTTTTGAAGTTTCATTATTACCTTCAATTATTTAATGGTTTAGTCCAAGTGGGAGGGGCTTATACTATTTAAGATGGCCTCTCAGTGTTGTAGAGAGGTTCGTAGAGTGAGTTTGTTGGGAGTTGCTTGCGGGATTTTTGGGTCAAATTTCTGACATAGCCAAAAGTTTGAGTGTGCATTTAATTTTGAACAGTTTATTTTATTTTTTTTTTTGATACTTTTTGGATTTTCACTGTAAATATCAGATGCACTCTTTTGGAATATCTTTGTTTTTCACTTTTTTGGAATAAACACTGAACTTTTGACTTCATCAGCACGTCATCTAATTTTTTTTTACGCCTCCATCGGCCGGTACATTCAGAGCAGTGGTGCTGCACAACCCTGTCTCTGTTACACAATGCATTAGTGAGAAAGCGATTGCGTTGGTGAATAAGTCTTACCTGTTTAAAATGTGCTTTCACCCCGCCCGATCCAGCGCCCCATCTCATGAAAGTGCGTAGGCTATCTATATTTTATTTCTCGTGGGCATAGCCTACGATACGCACTTAATGGCAAGAACGCACTTCATACCCATCCTGACCAAGGGGTTTAGTGTGCGTCATTTGCACGCACAAACAATTTTTTGGCATATAATAATAGGCATGAGAAATAAAATGTGTGCTATAGATTCGCACTTTCATGAGATCGTGGTGCCCGCTCATATTCAGTACAGGCTTGATAACTATAACCTCACGCAGCCACTCATGTCCATCGGCGTCATCATAACCCTCACATTTTTTTCTGATTTGAGTGATCCATCTGTATCATGCTAGCGTAATGTGTTTAACACGTGAATCCTTACTAAAAATGCAGTTCTATAATGAGCCGTTGGCATGAATTGTCCTCGTGATAGAGCGGTAGTGGAGCGCGCTCGGAGCGAGTGAAAACCACGACGCTCCGACTTTTAAAAAATCCGCTCCGCGCTCCATTCAAAATCATGCCGCTCCACTCCTCGCTCCGCTCCCACTCCACTCCGCTCACATACTCTGCATAAATGTATACATGCATGTGTATTTACAGTCTCTCACAAAAGTGAGTACACCCCTCGCATTTCAGCAAACATTTTAGTATATCTACTCAAGGGACAATCCTATAGAAATGAAACTTGGATATGTTTTAGAGTAGTCACTGTGCTGCTTGTATAGCAGTATATATTTACTGTTCTCTGAAAATAACTCGACACACAGCCATTAAACTCACAGATATTATATGGTTCAATTATAGAGGGTGTATAAAAACGATGAGCAATATGTTTGTGTGGACAACAGTGTGATTTACAGAACCAGTTGCCATCCCAGCAGACTCATTAGACCAACAGTGGTGTCGATGGATCCAGTGTGATCTCACCTTACACACAGGAACGATCTCCACGGAGAAGGTGCTTTTGTAGTTGTAGGTGTTGGAGTGAACATCATGAGAGATCAGCCGCTGAGACGCCTTCGCCCTAAAGAGACAGCATTACCCGTCAGTTCAGCAGATCTTACAACAACCTCACAATAAGGGTTTGATTAGATACAAGCCATCAGCTCTCCCTCAACTCCCATCATGCTCCACTTCTACCCCGACACACTGAAACTTTTCAGTGTCAACCACTCATTTGAGATTTAAATCATTGTGCATTTAACAGATTAGTTCACTTCAGCATGAACTAACTCTCCTCCACATGATCCAAGATGTTCATGTCTCTCTTTCTTCAGTGGAAAAGAAATGACACACTCCAGGGTTTTCTTCAATGGGGTTCAACGGGTCGAAGGTCCAGATGTTCTCTTTGTAAACACTGGGTCGGTACTTCCGCCTACTTAGCATTACTTTGTTTTTGTAGCCGTGACCTTTCAGTGTGATTACATAATGTGTCGCATCACTAGTTTTGCTTTCGTCAACTAAAATTATGACTAAATATCATCGTCAACGAACCTTTATCACGTGACGAAAACGAGACGAGATGCTGGTCGTGTGACGATGACTATAACTAAATGTATAATGCAATATCGTTGACGAATAAAAACGAGACTAACGAGACTAAAATGTCATCGGTTTTCGTCGACTAAAACTAGACTAGACTAAAAAGAGTATGAACGTGACTAAAACTAACAAAAACTAAAATGTCAGCTTGACACAAAGACTAGACTAAAACTAAAATTAAAACAGGCCGCCAAAAACAACACTACGCATCACAGCTAGTGCAAGACCAGCATTAGTGGTTAAAGTATATAAATGTTTATTTTTGTTATAAATGTCCGCTGGTTTGTCTAGATGAGACTCGGCTGGATCGTGTCCAGACTTTGAAGCTGCACTGAAACTCACATCTGGACCTTCGACCTGTTGGACCCCATTGAACTCACTATATGGAGAAAATGTTTTCCTCAAAAACCTTCATTACCATACCTTCTCTTTGACTGAAGAAAGAATGACATGAACATCTCGGATGATGTCTTCATTTTGAAGTGAACTACTCCTTTAAGCTTTTGAATTGAAAAACCATGAGCAAATGCAGAGTCTATCGTGTTCAGACTGAAATGCTTATGAACAGAAACAGTACAGGTGCACAAACAAAATCAGCCCTGATAGGTATTGATTGCATGTGAGCTGAGGTGAGCTGAGGTGTGTGTGTGTCAGACCTGCAGGGAACGGTGCACTGAAGGAAGTCCACCATCTTCTGGCCGTGCTGCTTCGAGCCGTAGTAGAAGTCAATGCCCTCTGAAAACATGAAGAAGAGATGAACACAGACGGCCCAGTGACTCATCACGACACAGCACTGAGGATGATGGGAAACGCACCATGAATCTCCTTGATGCGCACCGTGTTCTGGTGCAGCTTGTGCTTCAAAATCAGCTGCTCCAGGTAGTAAAACGTCTTCTTGTGGACCGTCTGGAGGACACAAACATAAATGTAAACAGTTTAATGGTTAGCAAGTTAATGGTTCAGAAATGTAAGACTCCTGTGCGTCACATGGCTTGTAGAGCAGATATCAGACTTCGCAGTCAGCTAACGTGTGTGGTCAATTCAGTTTGCATGAGCTCTTCCTAGTTGTGCACACTAGTTGACTTCATTGGCTGTTTGTGTTTTACACAACGCTCCCTCTCTCTCTTCTGGACAAGTCTTCATGACACCCTACTTTCCATGGGGAAACATTTAAACTAAACACCATTCCTGCTACCAATTATAATACTAGGGATGGGCATTTTTCTAAAATAATATGTTCTAATATTCAGGCTCATAAAAATGTAATATTAGTTTTTTATTTAAAGGGATAGTTCACTTTGAAATTAATTTCTGATATGTTTTAGCTTACCTCAAGGGCATCCAAGATGTAGGTGTCTTTGTTTCCACAGTATTTTCAATTTTTATATTTTTAGGTCAAACCGTTAAACATGATTTAATGACTCGTGAATGTAAGTACACATTGATGGCCTGAGACACAAAACGAGCGGTTTGTGTGAGAAAACAAACAGTATTTATATAGTTTTTACCTCTTGTAATCACAGCCACAGCCCTTGGTTATCAAATTCAAGGACCTTTCAAGGACTTTACAGGTCCAATACCCTCAAATTCAAGGACTTAATGTGGGGACACTTCAAATGAGAGCCATTTTAAATAGTGTATGTAAGATACCTTGTTACAGTTTTCATCTGTCAAACAACTAGGCAAAAAAGGCTTTTTTTGCATATATTTTTGGCCATATGACAGAGATCTGATTTTCCATTTATGTTTTGCATAAAACCAAAGAATATTTGGTACATCCTAATCCTATAAAAAAAATAATGATAATCAAATAAATATTATACAAAATGAAAATGTGTCAAGGTCCTGGAACTGATTATGTCAACATGACAACCTGACAGCTCAACAATAAAACATGAGAAACCATGAGATCAAGTATGTGAACTTGCAACAGAACACATTTGATTATTTATTTCTACATAACTCTTCAGTAGCCTATATGTTAGCGTGCCTTAAGTATTTAGAATTATTGCCTCATTTTTATTTCAATAATTTAGCACTTTTTAAAACTTTTTTTAAATGCCTTAAATTGTGTATGACAGATAGGATCATCATTTATTTTGCATGTTTAATATTTATAAACAATAAATTATTAAAATAACATTATTATATTTGTAGATGTTATTAGATTAATTCCTAAATTATAACCTGTCTACTAGTTACTTGTCTCTGACAATGTATATAATATTAAGAGATTTTCCAAAAAAAAAAGATTAAAAAAAATAAATAAAAAAAGCTAATAAAAGCTAATAAAAAAATATTAGTTTCGTGCTCATATGAAAGTCATGGCAACGTGCAACACAAAGTGCCTTACGCGGGAAACACTTGACCAGAGAACGTCTAATATGGGACTTGACTTAACCATTGGACTTAACGTGTAAATGCGCGTAGCTAACGTAAATCAAGCGAGCTAGTGTGCATAGGCCACGAAGTGTTGGCGAAATAACACATTAGCGGACCGGAGAGAATAATATGAATAATATTGAACAAAATAAATTCAAGCACTTTCAAGGACCTGTATCTATGCATGTTCATTTTCAAGAACTTTCCAGGGCCTTGAAAACAAAACATCAGATTCACAAACTTTCAACAACAAAAGGATTTCAAGGACCCATGGGAACCCTGGATATACAGGAAATTGCAATGGAAGATTATTTCGATAGATCAACCGATAACGTTGATTTTTTTTTCCCGCAACCGCACAAGAGATCACTTACGGCGCTTTCCAGCGCTTGCGCAGACTGAAGCACCCGCGGCCTCAGAGTACTTGATTACACTAAGTAAATACGATATAAATATCCTTTGTTTTCTCACACAAACCGCTCGTTTCGTGTCTTAGGCCATCAATGTGTACTTACATTCACGAGTCATTAAATCATGTTTAATTTGGACTTCTCTGTGCTGCTCTTTGAGGTGGTGACCATAGACCTCCATTATATGACTGACAGACAACAACGGTTTGACTGAAAAATATCAAAATTGAAAATACTGTGGAAACAAAGACACCTACATCTTGGATGCCCTTGAGGTAAGATAAAACATATCAAACATTAATTTCAAGATGAACTATCCCTTTAAATTTTTTTGTCACCTTTTCAGAACAAGCTTATGGTTAGGCATAGCTTACAATTTATCTTAAGATTTAACACAATATATTTTTAAACAAAAATATACAAAGTTATCACATCCTGACGTCACGTGCCTTACAGGACGAGTGTGAACGAACGCACTCACAGATTCTGGAACATAAAGAGACGAGGCGTACCGACAGCTAAAATAAAAACATGATTGTGACCGCCTATATGATTCGTCTGATGTCCTCATGCCGTCATGTTTACTATATCAATGTCTGCCTTATACCGTGATCAGATTAAACAGTTATTTCAAACACTCGCTGCTGTCTGAAAGTGAGTTGAGCTAAAAGGAGTGTAAAGTCTTTAACGCTGATATATGAAATCCTCCGGCCCGACAGAGGAAACACGGCAGATGATTCAGAGTTTGGACAGTTGGTGGATCTCCTCCTGATGTTAAAAACGAGCGTCATCCTGGAACGGCCAATTCTGCAATCGGGTGCCATGTGTTTGAGAGTCAATGTAAACCTCACGCACCTTCTGCCGGACTTGCACCACTGCTTTCCAGAAGTCCTTGGCCTCGACTCGATGGCAGTCCTCGCACATCTGATGCAGGATGACGAACTCCACCACGAATACCTGCTGCAGGATGGCCCCGTTCAGCACCTGCGGGACACGCGCTCGCTGAAACACGGCTCTGGCGGAGTTATTCGGGATCTTCACACAGATACTGTACCTCTTTCTGGATGGTCAGCTTCAACTTGATGCGTTTAGAGTGGGGTTCTGTCCACAGGAAGCCAGCGTCAATGAGCCTCACCTGGACGGGAATGAAACACAACGTGAACTCGGCATCAACTGCAGCTGTTCCTGCCGTGGCGAACGTGTAAGTCCCCAACCTTGGTCATGGAGGCCTTCAGCTTCTTCAGACACAGCGCCAGAAGCTCCCTGGACTCCAGCGCGCACTGAATCCAGGTGCCCGGAGGCTGCAGGTACCTGCAAACACAGGAGAACACTACTCACACACACACTGCAGGTATACACACACATAGTCTAAAAATAACGCCAATAGTGGGGACCATAAATATTTTTTACCGGCCGTGAAAACAACATTCGATACACCCTTTCAATTTCCAAGACCACAGCTGAAACCTCTAGCCTAACTAATATAAATGTCAAATATTATTAACCGTCTGATGGCCTTTGGCCACTTCTGACCGAATAATTTTCTGTTTTGAATTATTAAAAATCACAGCTTCGTTGGAAGGTTATGATACTTGCTGACTTATTTGGCATTTAATTTGTGAATACAAAAAAAAATTAAGGGTCATGATCCGAGCATGTTAAGCGGTCGTAAAAAAAAGTCACACTTGTGCTCTTCGGTCAGAAATGACCGACCCATAGGAAATGAATGGGAAATTTACAAAAAAACAAAAATTCTCTGAATTTTTGTTTGTATAATCTACAAATCGGCCACGATTCTTAAAAGAAGTACACCGCAGTAAAGGGGTGACACTCTACAACATCAAGAGTGCAAAAAATGTACACACACACACATACAAACACACTTTTATACACGTACACACCAATAAATTTAGACTACAAAAATCTGTTTTGAATTTTTAAAAATCACAGCTTCATCTGAATGTTACGAAACTTGGTGACATTTCTGGCATTAGGGATGTGAACACATAAAAAAATTTGTGATCCGAGCATGCTAAGTGGTCTTAAAAACATTTGTCACGATTTTGATCTTTGGTCAAAAATGACCCCCATAGGAAATGAATGGGAAATTGACAAAAACACAAAAATTCACAATTTACAAAAGTAAAAATTTTACAATTTTTTTAAATAAGAAAAAGTTTTTGAGATTGTTTCAATTATATATTCACATGCCTCTCCATAGAGCGCTGTAAATGCCATCTAGTGGTTACACCATGATTCTACGCTTTTTCTCTATACTGTAACCAGATGGTGCTAATTTTCTTCAAAAAATATTTTTTTTCTGAAGGCCTAGACTCTATATTAAACTAAAATACTGCATTAAGAATTAAAAAATACAAAATATATATATATATATATATATATATATATATATATATATATATAAATATATATAAATTTCCATTGAAAAAATAAACCATAAATATTGCATAAATATTAATAAATTCAATCAAATTGTCTCAAAATACTAAATTAAAAAGAATAAATATTATAGAACAAAAATAAATTGCATTGGTTTTAACTTCTGACCGGGAAGGCCCAGGACGTGACTCATAAAGGAAGACCATCAGAGGGTTAAACACTAGTAAACAGTCTGTAATGAAATAAGAACAAATAATCAAATTCTAAGAAAAGCACAAAACTAAAATATAACAAAGATACAAATGAAATGAACAGTGCTTTTCAGGTTGGTCTGAGTAAGTACATACATGTAATAAAGTAAGCAAATGTAAAAACACTGCCATTAAGTTAAACATCCTTATCAATTAATCTTTTAAAGATCCTCTAAATTTAAAGTAAAAAAAGTTATTCCGTCAACAGCAGTGTGATTTTTTTATTTGTCCTTAGTCGTTTGATTAACATTAAAAACACAGACAGTAACAGGACTATTAGGATGCTGTCACTTTAAGAGTGAATGGACTGATCCAATACACTGACACACTGTTCACGTTCAAGACATAACCTACTATCTTTACTATGATACTATTTTTTGACAATTTTATGTAAATTTGTCCGCAAGACGACGTTAAAGAGCTCAGTTTATAATCATTAGATGTGCGCACACACAAAACTCAACGCACAAGGATCGATTTTTAATTGAATTGTGACCGCAAGAATTGATTTGAAATGTGGGATTATAAAAAACACCCCTAATGTTTACACATATATACATTTCTGATGATTTTTTATTGTATTTAAGTATGTGTGTAACATTCTCTTAACAATGTTTAATGTCATTTCAGTTTTTTTTTTTTTAATTTAGAGTTAACACAAAAGTTATAGATTAATCGATCATGATTTGTCCACAGATATCAGGCACAAATGTGTGTGTTCACAGGCACATAGTGAGCAAGACCCATTAACTGTTGTTGACACGTGATCATTGATAGGAAGCCTTCACCTAAGTTACTGTTTAATGATCTAAAAGAATATTTCACCCAAAAACTAAAAGTCTGCCATCATTTACACCTAATGTCATCCCAAACTGTGGCATTTATCCTGTCGGGAGTTTATTTCTCCGCTGTGAAGGCCAATAAGCCTGGTGTCGTACCGTTCACACTGCTTGCAGAAGTGGACTGAGACCTGTTTGGGAATGCCCTCGGAGATGTCCACTTGAGTCCTCAGGCAGGACACACACATGTTGGCAGGGTTTGGAGGAATGGGAACACCACATGTGCAGCAGAGACTGCAGAGAAGAGAGAGAACTTAACAAACAGGCGTATTTAAGGAGCGTCTCTAAAGGAACACGCATTTGTATAGCTACAAGTTTCTAACTTACACTATTATAAGGTGTCGATATCAGCACTATTTATGACAATGACACGTGTAATACTCACATATTGCCGTGGCTGCTCGATGGCGGGGCCTGCATGTACTCCATCACTACAACAATAGTGAAATCACTTTAATAGACCACAGCTCTGCTGTCATACATACAGCTTAAATTATATAGATGACAGTATTATCTTCCCCATTGGGTCTCTGAGTCCGTCACTGTAAGTTACGGTACTACCACAGTGCTGTTTAGAAAGGGACTATCAGTATAAACCGCTAACTAACACACAGACACAAAGTCAATACTCACTGTGTTAGAGAATCAGCGCTAACCAATTCAATAAATTACATCAATATTTCCTCGCGAACATCACATGAACATACACATGTGTCGGCGACTGCTGATGACGTCACCACACGTGGACACACAGAATGACAGGACCCAGAAAGCTGCCCCGTCATAGGCCTGAATGTAAAAGTGAGTGCGAATAACACTGGCAACGCGTTTTTTTTGGAACTGGATGTGGAAAATGTAATTTGAAGGAAAACGAATGTTATAATTAAATTAAGTAATTTTGATGTATGTAACGTTATCATTCCAATGAAAGTAATACTAATTTACCGTAACTTTTATTGTTAAACTTTTTATTATTTGGGGGAAATGTCGAAGAAATGGTCAGGATCCGAGACAAATTCTATTCATTTTCTTCAGGAGACTAAGGATTATTGTCTCAAACTTGAGAACATTGTCATTAAGAAAGCAAAAAAGACTTTTGTTTGTATTTGGATTTATTAAGATGTAAATTATGTAGGCTATTGTAAACTACTAAAGTTTGTTGGATAATATAAAAATCAAAAAAAAGGGAAACCTGGAGGTGGCCAATACAAAAATAAAGAATTTAAAGAAATAATAGACAAGAACATAAAATGAAAATAAATAAATAAAATAAAAATAGAACAAAAAAGAACTAGACAAGTATGAAGAATAAGTATCACCGCAAAAGAGGACCGAAGTTAACCAGTCAGAACAAACTTAGTAAGGGATGAGGACAACAATCCCTTCATATAACAAGAGGATAAAAAAAAACTATTTTAAAGATGTAATTCACATTGCTTACATTGAGGGCTTAAGTAAAGAGTCTTTAAAAAAAGAGTTGTATGAGCCCTCAGAAGGAAAGAGGAAAAAAACATAAATAAATGAAACATTCGGACGTGCCGTCAAAAAAAAAAGAAGACAAAGGGTTTATGATAACGATGAAAGCTGTCCAAGAAATTATACGCATAGTAAAAAAAAGCATCAGTTAAAGTGGAAATCAATTCCACTACAATTCAGACAGAAGGAAATCTGTAAACCCTAATAAAGTTCACAGAACTCAAAATTATTTTGTAACAGATTACAAACATTTTAGTTATGTTTTTAAATGTTTTAAGTTTACATAAAATAAAAATTGCATTTACAGTTCCCTTAAATTATCTCAATGTTATCTTATAAATATTGATACTCCTCAACTTTTTTTAATAATAATTTTTTTTAAATAAAATCATTAATCATTTCCAATAATTTTCAACTCATAATGTGGGACATGCACTCAAAATTTATTCTAAACTGAAATACTGAGGTCGGCCCACTACACAATTATGATCACCTAATAATGTTAGAAAACATAAAAGTGACACCATAGTGACAATTTAACAACTTTTTTTATTCAACACAATGTGCTTTTTAAAAGGCACGAATCAAAGGAGCTCAGTCAAAACAAAGTGCTTGTCATAAATTAAAACAAAAGAAAAAGGAAATGACTCCATAGAAACAAAATGTGTTTTAAAGTACATTAAATGGTGATAGTTCCATATTCTGATAGTGGTCATTGTCATTGCTACAGAGGGTAGATTTAGTATTTTAGGTCTACATCTCACATTGTTCAGTAAACATTATTGTGACGACCCCTGCTGTTGGTCTTGAGCATTGCCGTTGGTACCCGAGCCCACTAATTGCATCAAATTGCCTAATTGCCTCAATACTGGAAACACCTGCAACCTTAGATGCTTAAAAGATCACCATCTGGAGAGGGCTTTTGGTTTTGGACTTTGCTTTGGTGTTTTGCTTGCGTTATATTTTGTTTCTTTTTGCATTTACATTTCAAACCTCAACATTGTAGTACACTTTCAACCGTGCTCTACACACTGATTTTGCTGATAACTACAGAAACACTTTTATTTTCTTTAACTGTTGTCATTTCATTATTTTGTTTTTGTCTTATCATTTGTAGTTAAATAAACATTATTTTTGAGCCTATAATTGGGTTTGCGTGTGTCCCTTGTTTTTGTTGCTTCCCTTGAGCCAAGGGTCGTAACATTATGATAAAAACTCACAAACGATTCATGATAAAATTCAACAAGATTCTAAGTATAATCCATCCTCAACAGCAATGACGACTACGTTTCGGCACTACTTTGAAGGCTCCAACTCACTTTTTTAATATCAAACATTCAAATAAAGAACTGAGGGATGTTTCACAAAACCAAGATAGCGGATTAAGCCGGGATTTTCCAGATATCCTGGCTGAATTAAGCCGGGACTCGGTTTCACGAAAGCAGTAGCTCATAAGTTACCATGGCGATTTATTCTGTGCAGCTAGCCTGCTCCAGACCAGGCTAACAGCCAGGCTTAGTCAATCCTGGAGCCTTATCTGTTCAGTCAGCGGTCATGCCGATCAGAAACCAATGTGTTTTGTCAGTTATTACGTTTTGTCATCTATGTGTTCAGCTCAATTTTTCATCAGCCTGCATTAAAATACCTCAGATACATATTGGCATTCAGTCAAGTAGTCTACTATTATTATTGTAACATTATGATGGTAGCCTACCATTATTAACTATAATAATAATTATCCATATGGGCATTGTTAATGTTCAATTGTGTTTTTGAAGACTGCTGTTGTTCTAAGTTTGACAGATAGGTCTTTAATAGGCTATATGTGATGAGGGAATTAGAGAAATGGCTGATAAAGAAGCAAAAGTTTTGTCAATCAAGTCAGGCAATATAAGTAGCTCTAAACACATGTTTCGTCCTTTACAATGGCATGCCCATTTTTGGATGACATCGTAGATAATGAAGCACTTATATTGAGATGGCCTTTCCGACCCATTGGCTTTTCCCGACAATTACCTGCAAGAGCGTTATACTGCTTTTCTGGGGATGGCATCCGCTACCTGTGCAGACTGTTGGGTCCCAAAATTTGATCAGACACTTGCCAGTCTGCAAAATGTTCTTATATTTGATCTTGACCTGTTGCCAGGTCCTCTTTGGTCCAGTCATGTGTGTTCTGTATAAATATTGATAGGATGTGTAACAAAAAAGAGTAACATAAATTAATCAGCTGTCAGATTTGCACATGTTACAACATTGACTTCTACTGTTCATTTTTAAGTTTACAGTTGTTCATTTGAGCAAATGACAAGTAACTCCTTGAATGTATAATAATTATGACGTTTTCAGTAGCGCATTCAGTCGATCCGCTATTGTTTGCCATGGCCTTTCTCGCTCCTTTATAATAGCGGCAGTGTTTCCTTTTTTGAGTATGATGTGCTTCAATTCCTCGTAAGTCTCCATTAAAAGATGTTGCTCATTTGGTGTGAAGTATCCCAGACAGCAAACTGACATTGGATCAACGTGGAAACAACGTCTCTCATAACATTGAAACAACGTTGATTTTGCTCATCGAATTAACGTTGAACCAACGTCAGACGCGGCATTCTTCAAAGCTAAATGAAAATCGAAAATTGGTTTGCTTTCATAACGTTGAAACAACGCGTTGATTTCAAGTTGATTTTTCGTTAGTTTTGAAAGAATGACGCGTCTGACGTTGGTTCAACGTTAATTCGATGAGCAAAACAATGTCAGATCAACGTTGTTTCGATGTCATATTTCCACGTTGATTCAATGTCAGTTTGCTATCTGGGATGGCGCACGCAACTTATCGATTGTAGCATCAATGAATCTGTGATGGACTGTGTGGTCTCTTGAAGAAAGCTGTTGACACCCACTTATCTGAATTACTTACACCTGGCTTGACATAGCCGCTCCTCCTGAGCCTGGTTTGGCCCTGCTTTTGTGAAACAGCCCTCAGGTTTCTACTGGGCAGTACTTCCACTGGCAACTGCAAGGTAGGCATTAGGCAACAGAACAGTAATCATGTATAGCGCATGAATTGAACAGTCGTTTCCCACAAGTTATTCAGTACAAAAACTTGGGCTGGGCAATACGTCAATGTTGTGATATTTATCTATAAACAATCAATAAATTAAATCTGAGGTAGAAGAGGCAAACAGAGTCACATCTAAAACCTGAGGTAGAAGAGGCAAATGTTTACATTTGTAAAGAGGGGGAAAAAAACAAAAAACTTCCTCAATACTCATCTCAACAAATAGTCCATTTTGGGTGATTCACTCATTGAACAAATCATTCTTCAGCGTCAATAGACGCCCTTTCAGTGGTTTATTTTCCTCAAGACACATCACATCTTTGGATAAATGTGAATGTTAGCTTAAGATTCTTTGGGAACTTTTGGTCTAGTGCATAGACCAAAGACCGGGAGAAATGAGTCAGCCAGATGTGTGGGACCAGTCACAAATATTTCATCCTCCATGACTATACAGATGCTCTCAGGGCAGAAGAGGGCCGCATCAGTAGTAACTGCATTCCCAATAATCAAAGAGAGCAGTCTAAGCAACGTGGCATTTTCATGGCTATTACCACCAATGCTTTTCTTTACAGCGAAGGTCTGTGGTATTTTATGAGGTTTGTCAAGCTTGTCTGTGTGCTGGTATGGAAACGATAGAATTATCTTGTTCAAATATTCAAGGGCGAAGTATTTGCGACTGATCATCTCTCAGATACACAGGGCGAGCTCTACGGGCACAATGAAGTTGAAATATCTTTAATGTCCCCAAGGGGCAATTTAGTTCACAACAGGTAGCCAACACATACACATTTACCCAAAAACAGATAAAAACATGAGATAATAAATAGATAAAAACAAATAAATAAATAAAACATAAATAAATAACATGTCCTATAGTTTGTTGAGAAACCCAACAGCTAATGGAACACATGATTTCAAATATCTATTGGATCTGGCACATTTTCGGTAGGTATACCTCCTTCCTGATGGTAGGAGGCAGAACTCTGAGTGTAGTGGGTGAGTGGTGTTAGCCAGAATGGCCATTGCCCTCTGTGTAGCTCTGACCTTATGTGTATGCTCAATGCTATTCAGATCAATACCAATTATTTTCCGACATATGCTTACAGTTTTTCCCAATCTGTTTTTGTTGATTACACTCAAATTGCCAAACCAGCAGATCATAGCAAAGGTTAAAATTGACTCAACAAAAGATGAATAAAAAGCTTTCAGAAGGGATCTATCAACGTTAAATCCTTTTAACTTTCTTAAAAAGAAAAGTCTCTGATTAGCTTTTTTGCATATATAGTCTGTATTGGTGTCAAAGTTCAGTTTATCATCTAAAATGGTACCCAGATACTTGTATTGTCTTACCACATCTAACGTCATTCCATTAATCAAAGTTGGAGCTGTGGTTGGGGGGTTACGGCGAAAGTCAATACACATATCTTTGGTTTTAGAGACATTGAGTTGGAGATATGAGTCCTTGCACCATGAGACAAAATCGTCCAAAACTGGTCCATGGCCCTCGTCATGATCCTGCAAAAGGCTAATTATCACAGAATCATCAGCATACTTGCTGATGCCCTCAAAAAGATTGTGGAGGGCATCAGGTGGAAAGCCAGTAACAGTATGAAAATACTCTAGATCCTGTTTCAGGATACAATCTGCCTGAACACCATTCTGGCTCTGACTATCCCCATGCATTACAGCAACTCGCCACTTGAAACTTCATGAGTCTAAAGTTTAGCTTGTGTCGCTGTGCAGAATCTGCTGTAAAAGACTTTGAAAAGCCTGCCAAATCATGGGCTTCAAGATTGTTAGACACCACACACATGACTGTTCCTTGAACTACCATACCAATAGACTCAATTAATACCCCATCTTGTTCAAGGGTACGGAAGTCTCTCAACAAAGGACCAAGTGCTTTTTTAGCCAAATGTCTGTATGTCAGCCACTTTACATAAAGCTGCAAGCTGAATCACATGAAGGGCTGATCAGTATTACTGGGAAGATCAGCAAGCGCCCAGTATCCTGAACAGATTTTGTGTATTTTGTGTGATGTGCCTAGTGGATTGGCTATTTCCAAATCATCAATGTACAAAATGAGTGTTATCTTTAACTCAACTAAAGACAAGACTGTGTTCTCTTTGAAGTACAAACCATCTTGGTGGCTTATATAATGACTCTGCTGTGTATAGTGATCAAGCTCGACCGTTTCCATTAGTTGGAAATATTCGCTTTACATGCTTTGAATCATCCATTTGGGCAGCTTTGAGCAGCTCTTGAGGTTCTTGCGTCGTCCAGTGAGTTGTCATGAGCGGGAAAACCTCTCTCTATGATTGCGTTGGTTTGGTTATTTTCACAGCTTGAACATGATGGCTTCACAAAAAGATTTTTAAATTCCAGTCACAGTTTTTATTATGTTTCTTACTGTGGTATTGTATTTTCAGGGTTGAAAATAATAATAATAATAAAGACATGACTGAAATGTGGGACACAACTAAAGCTCCCAATTTCGGGACTGTCCCGTCACCCTATCTGATGCCGTGTGCCCGTTGTAGGTTCTTTCGACGGTGGACAGGGGTCATCATAGCCTCTCTGATTGTGCCATTTGCAGTAGACTGTGATGTACTGTCTGTAGACTAGGGTTGCCAACCGTTCCGTATAATACGGAATCGTTCCGTATTTGTCACATAAAAGTCTTGTTCCGAATTGAACTGATACGGAACGCACTTTGTTCCGTATTTTTGAGAATCAGTTCAGTGCAAATCCATGACAGACACATCTTCGAATATATCTCAGACAGACTATGAATGAAGACTTCACCAGTTGAGCCACTCCACTCATGATCGACTAGTTTTACCGCAAATTAGTTAAAATATCCTCTAATCTAGAGCGATCTTGCCTGCAAGCTTGAGCTTCTAACGGCGCGGACGCAAAACTAGGACTGGAGTCAGAGCACATTGCTCTCTGCACTCTAAGCGTTCTGTTATCACTCCGATTTCATCCACTACGGGTTTTCCAGTCTCACTCACAGGAAAAACTGTTCCGCGTTCAATTGATTTTAAAAGATAATCTTATGTTTTACTGACTGCTCCCCTGCAATAATTTTTTTTTTACGTTTTAAGGTTAAATGCATCAGTCTCGCGCTCTTTGATAGATCAGAATTAAGAGCTTCAACCCATGAACTGCTCGTTAAACAAAGATAAAGCATTAATTTGTACTAGGACAATAAACAGGGCTCAAACATCTTTTTAGTTGTGAGAGTCTCAGTCTACATTACATTATCAATGGTGTTTTAGGATGCCAAACAATTATTATAATAATGTAATAATGATTTGTATAATTATTCCTATGACGTAAAATCCATATAGCCTATATAGGCTACTATATAAATGAAAATGAATATTTCAAAAGTATATTTTAATCAACATTACACTATAATATAGGAAAATTAAAATACTTTTGTCCTATTTCTACACTTACAAGAAATAAACCCTTGAGCTTTTATTTAGGAGAAAACAGATAGCCATGCTTATCGTGTGATTAATTCAACAACAACAACAAAATTATAAACTAAATAAATCCATGGTTCATTGTTGGCAAAATGATCATGATAGCCTTCATATATATAGAATACATGGTACAGTCATTGATTAGGCATACTTTGCTATTCTATAAATTAATATAGGCCTAATAAGTGACCCAATTACCCCCCCCCCCCCTTCCTTATTTCAATCAGAAATCAGAAAGTTGGCAACCCTACTGTAGACACATTCCTACCATTAACATTTTTGTGACTTGTGCCAAAGTAGACCTTCTGTTGGCTCGGATCAGACGTTATAGCCTTCATTGCCCTTGCAGCAACCCTGTCTCCAGTTTGTGGTTTGATTTTGAGGATCAACATATTTGCTTCACCTGTGATTTGAAATAATGTGATGGCTCATCAGTGTATCTGACCTGGCTACTTGTGATTGAATAAATCCCTCAAGAACACATAAACCAAATGTAAACAGCGCAGTTGACTCTCAGTCCCAGGTTAGTGATTTCCTTAATAGTTCTTTCATGTCTCTCTTATTTGCACTCTTTTCTCACATAGTTAAATAATTCCAAATCAAATAAATATTTTGTTCATTTAGCCTATTTATTTGGTAGGTATGTGAATAATAATGGAGATAAAGTAATGTACGTACAATCCATTTTTTATCACATGGCAATTTTACCTCCAGGTAAATTTTGCCAACTATTCTAGCACAAAGTTTGGACTTTTATTTTGACAGGCAGTTTGTTTTGGTTTAGTGTTTTTTTTTTTTTTTTCGGGTGCTGTAGCAACATTGGAGCAACTGATCATCGTCGTGTGTCTGTCTCACAGACATCAACCAGCAGTAGTACTGATGAAATAGGCCTGTCTGTCTGGTTGTCAAACATACACGCGCACCGAGCTGCAAGCACACAGTACGCAGAACACCTGCATAGAGCTGGAGGACTAAACAAACACAGCATTTATTTACCATTTTTAAAGGAAAGAGCATTGTATCTGCTTATTTTTTCAAAGGAAAAGTCTTAGGATTTACAGATGTTTGATGTGTGCAGTCATTCTGCTGTCATTAGCGCAGAGTGTGTGCCGGAGGAGAGCATGAGTGTCTGATGTGCATTAGTTGAGTGTGTGTGTGCGTGTGCTCGCCGGAGGAGGAGAGCATGAGCCTCTGATGTGCATTAGTTGAGTGTGAGTGTGTGTGAGAGCATGAGTGTGCTGTCTCTGCTGGCCCGGATCATGCGCTCTCTGCTGCTGCGGCCCGAGACTCTCCTCCTCCTGCTCCTGCTGTCTGTGTCTCTGGCTCTCTGGAGCTTCTTCTTCTTCCACACGGAGGAGGTGAAGACCATCGTGCGGTCCAGCCGTGACGCGGTGCACATGATGAAGGGCAGGGTGAGGGAGATGATGCTGGAGGAGCAGATCTCCGTCTCCAGGACATGGGAGTTCAGGAGCAGCTCTGTTGCGGCGTACTCGATCCAGGGCAGGAGAGATCACATGGAGGACCGGTTCCTCATCTTCACGGACACACTCAACTATAGCCATCCGGACATCTTTGGCATTTTCGACGGGCATGGGGGAAAGGTAAACATCTCTCTGTGTGTGTGTGTGTGTGCACCTATTTGTCAGGTCAAGTCACATTTATTTATATAGCGCTTTTTACATTACAGATTGTATCAAAGCAGCTTCACAGTGATAACATGAAAATATTTGTGTGTGTGTGCATGTGCATGCATCTGTCTGCCTGTTTGTCTGTGCATGCCCCCCTCTCTCTCTCTCTGTGTGTGTGTGTTTGTGTGCCTGTCTGTCTGCGCATGCATGTGTATTTCTCTTTCTTTCTAGTGGCATTTTGTTTTTTTGTAAGTGGTAACCACCACCACAACTACAAACTTGCACATTATGTTTTCTTTGGACATGGATGTTCAAGAAAATATCATCGACTTCGAAGCAGCTTGTTACATGCTAATGTCTCATTCAGTAGCATCTTATGATATTCTAATTTCGTACCATCACTTTCGTCAAATTTGATTTTAATGGATTCAACGAGAGGTTTGTTGCTGAATATTCTGTTTATTGGCAAATTTAATTAAAGGGTCTGTTCACCCTAAAATAAAAATTCAGTCATTAATTACTCACCCTCATGTCGATCTGAACCCATAAGACATTCGTTTTAAATTCAGAACACAAATTAAGATTTTTTTTAATGAAATCCGAGTCACAGGAGACATTTATGGAGGCGGAACCTTTGCGGCAGAGCTTTTAATTCTGGCCGGAGTTTCTTATGGGGAGCTTTTTTCGTGCGGGACCAGTGAAGACTTCATGAGTATGTGTAGTGCACAACACTGAGGCACTCGTTGACTCTCAAACTAAGCACTGAACTGTTGTTCTGTCTTATTTTCCCTCCACACATCTGTGTTTCCCTGAAGATGAAGGTCTGTTTCTGCTGAACACATGTTTGGACGCTGCCATATGATGGAAAGGTGATGCACAGCTGGATTTCATCCATCTATGGAAACTTTTTTTCCCCAACAGACTGTAAATTAAACTTAAAATAAAAAAATAATTCACTTTAAAGCTAATTTAAATTAAACGTGTGTGTGCAAGCTAAGCATTGTGCTAACTGGTGATAACTCAGATCAGAGGAGATTATTAATCATTTTCCAGTACAGGAAGATCGTGTGGGTGTGTGTGCTTCTGATTACAGTTGAGATTTACAAAAAAAATTTGTATATTTTGTAAAGTTTTCAGTCGGACTGTCAGGCAGTGGCCACGTTTACATGCAACCAAAAAATCCGTTAGCAGTGTTGTAGTCGAGACCACCTCACTCGAATCCGAGTCGAGACAGAGACCAGAGAGAGTCGAGTCCGAGTCAAGACCGAGTCCATAGAGAGTCGAGTCCGAGACCAGAGAGAGTCGAGTCCGAGTCAAGACCGAGTCCATAGAGAGTCGAGTCCGAGACCAGAGAGAGTCGAGTCCGAGTCAAGACCGAGTCCATAGAGAGTCGAGTCCGAGACCAGAGACAGTCGAGTCCGAGTCAAGACCGAGTCCATAGAGAGTCGAGACCGAGACCAGAGAGAGTCGAGTCCGAGTCAAGACCGAGTCCATAGAGAGTCGAGTCCGAGACCAGAGAGAGTCGAGTCCGAGTCAAGACCGAGTCCATAGAGAGTCGAGTCCGAGTCGAGACCGAGTCCATAGAGAGTCGAGTCCGAGACCATAGAGAGTCGAGTCCGAGTCGAGACCGAGACCAGAGACGGTCGAGTCCGAGTCGAGTCCGAGACCATAGAGAGTCGAGTCCGAGTCGAGACCGAGACCAGAGACGGTCGAGTCCGAGTCGAGTCCGAGACCAGAGACGGTCGAGTCCGAGTCGAGACCGAGACCAGTGAGGGTTGATTACCTAATTTACTTTTATTTACTTAGAGAAATCCTTTTTTTTTACTGAATTTACTTAGAGTTTAAAAAATATGATCAGTTTAGGGTAAAAAGGCCACATAGTAGGTGGTGTTAAAAGTAATTTTATTACAATTTGTCATGCGCAGTTGCGCACTAGAAAATCACCAATCACTGGGCGTGTCAATCAATTTAAAGAAATATTTTATTAACATACATTAATAATCATGAAAAATATTTTGAATTGAACTCGAGTGGACTCGGGAATAAGTCTGAGTCCTAAAAAAAAAATGTTCGAGTACGAGTCAATTCCGAGTCCAAATGCACACGAGTCCATGACAAGACCAAGACCATTAAAATATGGTCTCGAGACCGAGACGAGTCCGAGTCTCGAGTACTACAACACTGTCCGTTAGAAATCAGATTGACAGCACAACCTAATGTGAACAACTTAATCGATCGAACTGAGCTCGATTCCAATGAAATTTAACTCCAATTGAAAGTGGTGGTTTATTTCTTTTCTAATCCGATTGAGAGAACATGTAAACACTTGATCAAATTGAAAACCGAAACTGAAAGGACTGCACATGTGCAATGGTGTAGAAATAGTGCAAAGATGTTTGACACGCGGGACAAGCCGTTCTTCCTGTTGAATAAAGCGTAATATCAATAAATTCCCCTTTCACTCTTCAGTGTCTATGAAGTGGAGCTGGACGACGTCCCACCAGTGCTTGTTTCAGACTCTCATCTACAGAAGACTGGTGTCGGGCATGTTTACTGCGTGATAAATATAAGCAGCGGCACAACAGTTCACATGCTCATCGTCTCCAAATTATGACCAGAGACAAATATGTCTGCTGTTTATAAAGAACCAATGTAGGAGAATAGTTTTTTATGTGCAAACAGCAGGAAACTGTATATTTGTGCAGTGTGCGCATGTTAAACAATATTTTCAGATTTGAAGCCTGTGACATATAAACCCGCACATCAATCACATGTTCAGCGTTCATGTAAACACTACATTCATATTCATCAATCAGAATGAATTCAGTCAGATTGAAACATAAGTTGTGCGTGTAAATGTTGCCAGTGAAAGGAAAGGGGGAGCAGGAATTACTCCAGCGCGTCGTAGATGGATCTCATGTGCTGATAACTACAATCATATGGGCCGAATATTTTCAGTTCAGAGAGGATGGACAACCTTTGATGAAGATCAATAACATGTGAAGTTGAAGTGCTGTGAAATTCTTCAGATGGGTTGGGAAAGGGAATAGTTCAGACTTCAGTCATCATCAAATCCTTCACTAATGTATGCGTTAGATTAAAAAAGATTACAATGTTCACAGAATCTCTGTTTATGATGTTGATGAAGGTATATCAGTTATATTGACCAGTTGCACTCAATTCAACAATTTCATGTTTCATACCCCTCATATTTATGCTTTCATTAAACTCAATTGCTCTAGAATCTATTAGTAAACAAGTTAGTTGTAACCATAGATATGCATATAAAGGCTAGATGTGTTATGGCGGAGCATTGTCATCACCGGCGGCCATCTTGTCACAGACAAGCTGATGTAAGATGAGTGGTCAGCACGAACACAAATACTCTTATCTCGTTAAAATCTTGACGGATTTACAAACGGTTTGGTTTCTTACAAACGTTATTAACGTGGCTATAATTATCTGGATGATTATTTATTTATACACTTTTTATTCATAAGTATGCAGTGTCATAATTACATCTCTGACGTTTATAACAAAACTAACCGTTTGAAAATCGGTAGAAAATTGAGCAAGCTATGGTCATTTAAATAGTACATGTACCATTAACACAATGTTACGAGTGAGCGAGCTGCCTGTGACAAGATGGCCGCCAGGTGCAGATGTCGACCTCCATTGGCCAGCAGCGCGGACGACATATCTAGCCTTTATATAGATATCTATGGTTGTAACGGTCATCAGCTGAAGTGCCCTTGAGAGCCACCTGAGGGCACTCCACATCATGACTATTATTATTCACTCACAACTACATTTCCCATAACTCCGTGCCCGGACTCATCAACCTTCATTATCACATTCAGCTGTATCTCATATTGTTTAGTTCACTCCATATATACCATAAAACTTCAAATAATATCCGAGTCCCAAACAGACGCCTGTCTATATTTACACGCCTGGTGTGGCTGCAAGTTTGGGTAAATAAAAGCAGGTCTCAAATAGAGGCCGGGTCTGTTTTTTTTAGTTTCGGGTTGTATTTAATCTTCTAAAACCCGTCAGATCGTTTGTTTTTTTGGTATTGTTTGTAGAATTTTGAGGAAAATAATTGAATCCATTTTGGAATAAGGCTGTAACATAACAAAATGGGGAAGAAGAAGTGAATAGCTGTGAATACTTCCCAGATGCACTTTATGATGAACACCAAAATGACCACAGTCATGCGCAGGAGAGTGTGTTCATAAATTGATGTGAATCCCCTGAAGTATTGCTCAAGAATGAGAAATGTTATCTGTGTTTGTCTCTCAGGCAGCTGCAGAGTACGCCAAGTCTCATCTTCCCGTCATGTTGCGCCAGCAGCTTCAGAAAGAAAACAGTGCTCGTACTCCTCAGTCCATCCTCAGGCAGCAGATACTCAACATGGACAAAGAGATGCTGGAGAAACTGTCGGCCTCTTATGATGAAGCAGGTGAGAGATGGATGGCTCAGAATCACGATATACTAAGAGCAAGTCTATGACAATTTGACCTTCGACCTGAGAATCAAACATGACCTGATGAGGTCATGTCATACTCTGTGCTGCTTTGAAAAAGGTACCTGACAGTATTCAGTATCGCATGATTCTGGATAAATTGAGATTAAAATTCAGTTAAATATATATGCACCCACATATTTTTTTTTTACATTGGTTAAATGAATGATTCAATGACTCTCTCATAAATATTTCACTTGTTTCATTACTGGACGAATTAGTTGGTATTTCTAATTTGAGATTAAGACATTATGGGGTGGTTTCCCCGACCAAGATCAAAGAATCTAGAATAGTTAATCATGTCTTTAAAAATGGCTTTCTGTGAACACAGATTAACTACAAACTGGACTATGGAGTCCTCAACTAAAATATACTCGAATAATTTAACACCACCTGTGCAAACCAGGATTAGCTGGATTGAGGTTGCCTGCTATAAAACATGGAATGAACAAAGAAAAGGTTAAAATTGTATGCAACTGAGAAGCAAATGGCAATGGAAATTGAAAAGAGAGAGCGATCAAAGAACTTTTCTGAACATGAGAAAAGTCTTTTAAAGAAAATAGGATCGAGACATCCTGATATCGAGGATAAACGGCAAACATCAGCTGTTGAATCAAAGAAAAGGAATGCCTGGACATCTATTTATAATGAATTTGATGCAAATTAACATGCATCTACAAGAACAATACAGCAACTTCAGGTAAGAATCATTAGTTTTATGGCTTTTTAAAATCACTGTTGTATTTATAATAGTTATTTAATACAAGTGTTATAGAAAAATATTTAAAAAACAAACAAAAAAATACTATTGCTGAAGTTCGAAGAGAGGTTTAAGACTGGCGGAGGACTTGCAAATAAAGACTGATGTGTTGGATGAGTTACTGACAGGAATACTGGAGAATCAGCAACCTTTGGAGAACATACCAGATGATGACCATCTGGACAGTTCAGATGATGGATCACATGCACCTATATTAAGTATTTGAATTTGATTTTGGCTTTTGTTTCTCTCCTCTCAAACTTATATTTGCTTCTGTCATATGATGTTAAACATTTTTCCATTTAATCTTTTTATATTTGACCATATATGAGCCGTTCATGTTTCAAGGAGGTCAAAACAGAACTGAGGAATTGGAAAGCAGCTTACCCTCCACATCCACAGAAGTGAGGGTGGCAATGTCTGTCAATACTGGTAACCAGAAGAAAAGACTCTGTTCATTAAAAGTTGGCTAATGATTTTCAATTTAATTGTCTTAAGTATCATTTAAGTATCTTAAGGAGGAGCATGAAATGAAGATGAAGATACTACAAGTAGAACTGGAGATAAAGATGAAGGGGAGAGAGAGACACACAGAGAGAGAGAGAGATGCAACAGGCTCAAATGTAATAATCTGTGAAATAAATATTGTTTTAATAAGAAAAGATGGATGGATGTGGTGGTTTCAGAAACATACCAGACCAAAGAGTTTTACAATTTTAACAAATATTTGGTTTTATTATTACATGTATCATATCTGAACAGAGGGTTGAAAGTTAAATCAAATATATATTTAAAGTGGCACAATGCGAAAGCATCCCTGTCTGCAAGTCCTTCTCTGTGGTTTGTTGTAAATGGTGGCACATCTGGATTATTGGGGGATCTGGGCATCCCTGCTTTTTTAGGTAGTTGTGAAGAACAGCTGTTGCAATGATGACAGTGCAGCATCTACTTGGTTTGAATCCGAGTGTTTTTCTTAAGGCACTGAAAACGACTCTTCCATGAGCCTGTATATGAGCCTGGTTGTAGCGCAGTTGTTCAGCTGTCGTTGGGTGCAAGTATGGCGTAAACAAGAAATCCTTCTGAGCACACCCACTATCACCAAGCAAAATTCCATTATGATCTCTTCTTTCAAATTGAGTATACGGAGATGAGTTGAGGAAAATTCATGAATCATGAGTTGCATCTTTCCAACAATGTTTGAAAACTAACAGGGGAGTGCATACACCTTGGACATTTATGGAAAACCAGTTCTTTCGGTTCCTGTAGTCCTCCGCATCTGGAGTAGAGGGACGCTTAAAGCAACGCTAAGTACGTTTTTTACCTTAAAATAATGTTTCCAAAATAGTTTCTGTCTTTTATCAAATCCTAACAGGGTGAAAGGCACTTTGCGGTCCTATATCTGCTATAACCACGCTATGTAAGATCCAGATCGGGTCGTAGTTCTGATGAGACATGAAAAACTACAAATTTGACTTGCTTTACGTAAAGTGTTATAAATAGTCATTATTTTCTTTTTCTTCATTTCTAATGTCGCAATACATCATACTTTCATGAAATCATGCAACATACTCTACCTTCTCTGTGGACATCGTTAAACAGCGAGCGTGAGTGCGACAGTAGTCTTCGGTAGGATAAATTATTTACCACAGTGGTAATGGACAATTCCACTTCCAACCTGTAGGGCGACCGCAGAAGGAAACTTACTTGGTGTTGCTTTAATGGGAATATGGGTTCGATCTATGCAACTTAAGACTCCTGGGAACTATCCATATTCATAGAATAGTACCTTGTAGTTAGCCTGGATTCTAGCATTAGTGAAGTTTATGTAATGTGCTTTTAATTCACATATGGCCCTGCACACTCTGTGAATGACTTTACACACTGTTGGTTCACTGACACCACATAAATCCCCAGTTTCTCGATGAAAGGTGCTACATGCCAAGAACCTTAAAGTTATGAGCACCTGGAGACAAACTGGAATAGGCTGTCCTCTTTGGGTCACAGTTGAAAGCCTGGGTTCTAAGAGTGAAATTATCTTCACTGCATTTACTTTATGCATGTGGAAACAATCTCAAAAAACTTATTTCATCAAAACGTTGCAATGGGTCACTTCTGTCTGCAAGAACTTGCCTGGCTGGTGGAAAGTGCTGATCATCACTAGCCCCTTTTCCACCAAAGCATTTTGAGAGCCGGTTCGGAGCCGGGGCCTGCGCGCGAACCAGTTCTTTGCGTTTCGACAGCCAAAGAACCGGTTCTCGGCCAGGAAAACTGGTTCCAAAGTGGCACCAACTCTTTGCTGGACTAGAACCGTTCTTTTATCACGTCATACTTACGTCGGGAGCTGGGGCGTGTTTAGATGTGTTCTTTTCTGACCATCACAAAGCCAGGAGAAACATTTCCAGAAACACAATGGAGTCCGCCTTTGCAATTGTTATGCTTGAAGTTGGCGCAAGCGTTTCTATTTTTATTTTTATCTTTTATTGAAAACATTATAAGCAAAGAAGAAAACAGTCACGATATAGAACAAATTAATGGAAAGAAAAAAGACACAAGAAAGGGGCACATAACTAATCAGAAAAGATTACATATCAAAGGAAAAGATTAAAATACTTAAATATTTCAATTGTTTTTAAAGCTTTCTTGGTACACGAGTTAGCGATAATCCCAAAGTAATGTTGTACTTGCAAGCGTTTCTAGCTAAGGCGTATGGCAACGTACACAGTGACGTAATGATGCGTTCCCTGGGCGCTCTAGTCAGTGGAAAAACAAATAGGTTCTGAAGCGGTTCGTAAGTTGAACCAACTCCGAACCAACTTTGAACCAGCACCAGTTCCGAACCAGTTCTTTTTTGGTGGAAAAGGGGTAACTGACATAGTCCAGTGGTTCTCAAACCTGTCCTGAAGGACCACCAACACTCCACGATTTCTTTTTCTCCCTAATCAAACACACATTCCATGTGTCCTCCAAATGAAATTAATCTGAAGTTAAACTTGCCTCAATTTAAGCCTCAATTTAGTCCTGAAGTTGCACTAGTCTTCCTCCAGGAAATTAGCCTTTTAAATTCTGGACTAGACTAAGTCTTAGACTTTTTAAAACCATGACAGAGAAAGCACATTTCTGTTAATCTGATTTAAATGGCCATTTTAGTCTAGGACTAGGCTTAATCTTGGTCTGGGAAACCACCCCATATAGTAGTTTAATGTACTACTGTCTTTAAAACTCTGAAAACCTGATTATTATAATTACAATAGAGGTAGAAGGCTAGCGAAAATCCCAGATGATGTTATTCCACTTTAGAGGATCGGGGAAACCAATTCTGGCAACACCACCTACACGCTGAAATACATGCTGACCGGCACTGAGAATAATACCAGACATGCATGAAACCAGCCTGGGCTTCCATTGATAACTGGCTAAGAGTTCCCTTTCGTGAGGTTTTTCAGTCTTATAAACAGGTAATTTGAGCCTAGAGCCTCACGTCCAGTTTGTGCCTCGGTCAGGTACCACGTGTCTGGTGGCTGTGCTGTCTGAAAAGGACTTGACTGTAGCTAATGTTGGCGATTCCAGGGCAGTGCTGTGCGATAAAGACGGTAATGCCGTCCCATTGTCACATGACCACAAACCCTACCAGGTCAAAGAGCGAAAGAGAATCAAGAAAGCAGGTGAGTAGAAGCCCACTGCAGTCATGCGTGTATATATATTAAATATTGTTTAGGATTGTTTTTTGCATCGTCACATTGATGTCCTATCAATTAAAAACATTTTACCCTAAAAATCGTATTATTGTAATGTGTTAATTGTAAAGTATTTATACATTAGGGTAGTAGTTATACTTACTTTACACTGATTTAAAGAGGCTCTATAATGTAAAATTCACTTTTATAGTGTTTCCCCAAATTCAACTGAAAATACAACTTTTAACGACTTCTGCAGTCTCAAAATTATTCAACCCCTTCAATATAATCCCGCAAAACAGGTGTTGTCTCACTAATCAAGGGATACATTAGGTGCACCAGGTGTGCTTAGGCTAGAACACATGAAATATCTGAACTGGCTAGTTCAAGTCAAGTCACATTTATTTATATAGTGCTTTTTACAATACAGATTGTATCAAAGCAGCTTCACAGAGAGGTTTGTTAAGTGTCACGTTTGCATCCTATGGCATTGGAAACCTACTGCAAGTGGAAGGCAAGATGGATTCATTGAAGTATCAGGAAGTCCTAGGAGAAAACGTCATGCCGTCAATGAGGAAGCTGAAGCTTGGACCTTTCAACAGGACAGTGATCCCAAGCATACCTCAAATTCCACCAAGACTTGGTTGCAGAAGAAGTCATGGACGAGTCTACAGTGGCATCACAGTCACCTGACTTGAACCCCACAGAAAATCTCTGGTGTGATTTGAAGGTGGCTGCAGGACACAAACCCAAGAATATTACTGAACTGGAGGCCATTGGTCATGAGAAATGGGCTCAGATTCCTCAGAAACGCTGCCAGATGCTGCTGTCTGGTTATCCATCTCGTTTGCAGCAGGGCAGAACAGCAAAAGGGTTCCCTTTTAGAAAGTGTCATCCACTGGATGGATGCTTAGGCTCTAATGAAGTGTACTCAAAATCGACCCAAATGGGAGGGAGTACTTGATGTGTCTTTACCTGAGCACCAGTAGTGAAGGGTGAATAAACTAGAGCTGTGGGTAGTAAAGCACTCTAACAATCACCCTAACAATGGGAGTACTATCAGCATGACCCTGAGAAAATGTTTTTTGGGGTCGAGGCCTATTTATCTTTATTACAAGACAAGTTTACTTGTTTCTCTACTAAGCCCGAGAGCAATGGAGGCCTCAACTTTCAGGGAACAACATTCAACCTTGTGACTTGAGTTTTAATTCAAGGAGCCTAGAGGAAAACCAAAATAGTGCAAAGGCGGGCATAGGCTGGACGCCTTTTGTAATAAGAGGAAGCCAGTACCAGGGAAACTAGACCTTACAGAAGATGAACTGATGGGCTCTAGCTCTAAATGACCTACACTCAGATACTGAGGGGCTTCAGTAACATTAGTTTGATTTATATGTTGTTTATTGTTGATTATCGCGTTAATTTACATATGCATATGATTACATATGAAATTGCTTGTTTCTGCTTCTTCTTTACCTGTGTTGTGATCATGAGATGCTGTACTCTTTCAAAAGATGTGTAATAGCACCACCTACAGTATAACAGTGGAAACACTGAAAGCTGGAAAATTCCGTCAATGGCAGGGAATGAATTAAATATGTTCTGCAAATGTTATAGATTTATTAGCAGAACTGTCATTGTGTGTGTGTGTCTGAAATACATGGCTCATGACTTCCAACATAACATAAGTCAAGTCACCTTTATTTGTATAGCGCTTTTTACAATACAGATTGTATCAAAGCAGCTTCACAGTGATAAAATGAACATAATACAACACAGATCATAACAACATTTTACTTTTTGAAACACCTTGAATTATTTTATTGAATGACTGGCCTGGTTTAATCCTGCAGTAATCAGCTTCTCTGATTTAGGTGGCTTCATCAGTTTTAATGGCTCCTGGCGTGTGCAAGGTGTTCTTGCCATGTCCCGTTCACTTGGCGACTATCCTCTAAAGAAGCTGAAGGTGCTGATCCCTGACCCTGATGTGCTGAACTTTGACCTGGACAAACTACAGCCTCAGTTCATGATTCTGGCTTCAGATGGACTCTGGGATGCCTTCAGCAGCGAGGAAGCTGTGCACTTCATCAAAGAGCGATTAGATGAGCCACACTTCGGTGCAAAGAGCATCGTCCTGCAGTCCTTCTACCGCGGCTGTCCGGACAACATCACTGTGATGGTGGTCAAGTTCAGAAAGAGAGGCTCCAAAGCTGCTGGCTAGTGAAGATGGATCTGCTCTCACATGTGATCATGGAATGCACACCAATATCTGAATGAATGAGTGACTGGATGAGCAGTTATCATTATGCATAACTTTAACATTAGATAGAAATATTAAAAGGCTGTATTTTTTGAGAAGCAACACTTTCTATTTAAATTGAATGGTACGGATTTAAGCAATCACTTCTTCATTGCAAGTATAGCTCCCCTGAGGAACATAAAATTGAATTTTTGAAGAAAATTTCTTTCATAAAAATCTGGTCAAATATCATCATTATCCCACATTTTGATCAGTTTTTTTTTAATCTGTAATGATGGTTTTAATTTCCCTGGTTATTACAAATGTAACTTTTCTGCAGAATGCACCCTTTGCCCCATATTATGAAAGCCTGTTTCCACAGAAAAAAAAGAAAACATATTCTGACTATTACACGCAATCCTGAGAAATTAAGTCGCAATTATCTTTCAAAATGTTTTATTCTGTGAATAAAGTGCAAGACTGAACACACACTGATGAACTCGGCCTCGCCGAACATCTCCCATATTAGACTGCAGGGACCACTCGCTTAGGGGAGTGTTGCCCCGTGAGAGCATATTCGCACTCAGATTTTGGACACCCGGGATGTGCGCTGCTCTCAGAGAGCTCAGACTGGCCTGTGCCCACAGGAGGTCCCTCACCTAGCATGCAGGTTACCTGACCTGATGCCACCATGGAAATTTATGCCACCACTGACATGTTGTCCGTACAGACTAGGACGTGGTGACCCCTGAAGTTTGATACAAAAAGCTTTCAGGGCCAAACCAGCTGCTTTCATTTCCAGACAGTTGATATGTAACGAGGCTTGCCCTCGTGCAGGCCTCGAAATTGGACATGTCTGTAAAAACCACCTTCCTTCTGGAATCTACCCCCATGGTCACCCCATTGTGGTACCAGTCCTGAGACCATCAGGGAATCAGTGTTCTTAAACACCCGTGATTCACATTTACATGTATTCATTTAGCTGAGGCTTTTATCCAAAGCGACTTACAATTGCTATATATGTCAGAGGTCGCACGCCTCTGGAGCAACTAGGGGTTAAGTGTCTTGCTCAGGGACACATTGGTACTAAAGGCATGTGTCTTATTCACTGCCATATCACCACCCCCATAATTCACCATAATGCACAGGCTGCTTGACTGCCATGCATGGGTTGGCACACAACGTTTCAGCCAGTGCCGCAGCGGGCACATGCGCAGTAATCCCAAGTGGAGAACTGATAATGCAACTGCCATTAGACCAAACAGTTTCAGAAATTTCTTCAGAGGCGCTCCCTGAACGTGGCTGCCGGTGTCTATATAGAGAGCGCGTGCGCTTGAGTGAGCTGCGATTTCATTGTCACAGAGTTTAAAACCGTGCCCAGAAAGACTACAGTCTGGCTTGGGGTCAGTTCGCTCTTGGTAACAATAGCCGCTTTCCGACCAAGTAGTTACAGGAACTTAGTTATAGGAACTGTCCACTTCTAAACAGTTCTAAGAACTACTCTCCCCCAAACTCGGTTTTGCTGCTTGCGTTCGCACTGGCCAAGTGGCCATAGGAGCAAGCACGGCGACGTTCTTTATAGCGTCATTGTAGTGCGGCCACATACATACAACAACAACAAACCAGCATGGTGGAGGCTATTGCAATGTTCCTGTTCTGCCTTGCTGGGACCTTAATAACAGAGAATGAACGGCGACGTTTAAAGATTCTGCTTGAGTTCTGTACAGAGAAACACAGAAGACGAAGGCTCCAGCGTAATATGATATTAAGTAATATGATGGAAGAAGATAAAAGAGCAGAGCGCAGGAGGCAAACAAAATGACGGGTAAGTTTAGCTAGCATTAGCAATTAGTTGGTTGAATGCGTTATGTTTGTCTTAATCCTCGTTGTAATGTTTTGTAAACACACAGCGTATGGAAGACAGCGCGCTACAAGTTCCGTCCGTGTTGACAGTGGGCATGACTTATAAGTTGAACCAATCAACGTAGACCTAGGGAAAGGGAACTAAAAAAGTCCTCGCTCTAGACTAGGTACTGAAAGAGTTATAGGAACTACGGTCTGAGGAATTAAAAAATCCCCAATTTAGTCCGGTCGGAGCATGAGAAAAAAAGGGTTATAGGAACGTTAGGTTCTAGGAACTGCAAAAGTCCCTCCGGTCGGAAAGCGGCTATTGATTGTGAGCCCAGGTATTTTAGATGGCCGAGAATCAAATCCTTGTGAACTATCAGATCGTCTCTCGCTGACGGTGCCAGCGCAAGCCAGTCGTCGAGATAATTCAGCACTGACTTTTCAGTGGGGAGAGCGCTGCATCCATACATTTCGTGAATGTGTAGGGTGCCAGGGACAGACCGAACGGCAGAATGGTGTATTTATATGCCCTCCCCTCAAAGGCGAATCTCAAGAATGGCCTGTGACGAGGGTCGATCTGAATATGAAAATATGCATCTTTCAGATCCATTGTAACAAACCAATCGCCCTGGCGATTTTGCCCGAGAATTTGTTTGAGTGTTAACATTTTGAATGGCCGTCTCATGAGAGCCTTGTTCAAATGTCTCAAATCTAGTATGGGTCTGAGTCCGTTGTCTTTCTTTGCGATTAGAAAATAGCAGCTGTAAAACCCTGATTACTGTACCGTGGGAGGGACTAATTCTATTACTCCTTTTGCTAATAAATCCTGAACTTCAGTGCGAAGCGCGGGACCCACGCTGCTTCTCACTGCCGACGCGCGAGGGCTGAGGTGTTTCGGCAGGGTTTGTTGGGATGAGTGGCTTTAGCTCGCCCGCTAGCTGCAGTGCTCGGTTAAAGATGAACGGCTACGGCCTCTTCAAGGGGCGGCAAAGAGTCATAACCCTTTTCCGCTGCGCCATCCGCAGAGCGTCTGCAGATCCCACACGTGCCGAGTGTGGCAGGCCTTGGTGAGCTCCTCGTGAAAAAATGGCGCTGGATAGTGACGACAGGAACCATCCATCCAGCCGACTGTGAGGCGGTTCCTCTTGTGTAGCCCGCTCGAGGTCCGCGGCAGCTTCTTTGTCAGGATCCAAAGCATTTCAGCGTCGGAGTTCGCCCTGGTTGCTGAACCACTGGCCACAGACTGAGAAGCGGTGATGCATTTTACATATAGGCTTCAGTAAATCGAGGAAAAGGAGTTTCCCCCCACTGCGTATAGCTACACAATATGAAGTGACCGTTCGAAGGGAACGAACCTTTTCCCGAATCTGACCATTTTCTGAAGTTTCCCTTTGGCGGAGGGGGGAATAAAGACGTGAAAGTCTGTTTCTTGCAGAAAGCAACATGTGACTTCATATGTTGACCTCATGACATCAGTCGATTCTTCATTCCAATCTCAGAAGTTACAGAAATTATCATATTTAACAGGCACTGAAGTGTTGTTTGCCTAGTTCTGTTGGAAGGCTTTTTCTGTTAATATCAAGACCAAGCAAAAGTTTCACTTATTTATGGCTATAACTGTCAGTTGTGAACGAGATGATTGTTTCAAAACACATCAGCACACTGCTGTTACACTTTATTTAAAAGTGTCTTTATTGCAGTGTAATTATAGTTATTAATTAATGAGTCATTTTAATTAACAACATGTACTTACTATAGGGTTAGGGTAGGATTAGGGTTTAATCATTTATAATAGTCGTTACTACAGTGACTACATGTGATAAGGACAGTGTAAAATAAAGTGTTACCAAACTACTTGACTAAAACATATTTCAGGTATATCTGACGTTCACAGCCTTGACTTGACTCAGTATGATCATTGGAAGATTTTAATCCAAATATGTTGCCTTATTGTGATGAACAAACTTATTTTATTTCTCTTTCTATCATGCATTTATTTTATTTCTCTTTCTATCATGAATTTATTTGCCAGAAGTGTTGTGTTTTCCAGAATTTGTGTTTACAGTGTCCGGAGTTTCATGTCAATTGTCGATGTATTATTTTATATATTGATGTCTGTCTGAGATAGGGGTGGCACGGTTCACGAAACCGACGGTTCGGTTTGTATCACGGTTTTAGTGTCACGGTTTTCGGTTCTGTACGGTTCTTGTTATTTTTTTCTTTTAATCTTTAACACTTCAGAAATGTACTTCAGCATGTGATATATAGCTTAATTATCCACACTTTAGGATACAGTATAAAAAAAAATTATATTCATGCAATCATGCACAAACTGAATTTGACTCTTTGACTTTAAGCACATTTTGGGACTATCTCAGAGGAAAGCTAGGTGAGATTTTGACACAGCAAGAGAGAAGAAATTGACATGCTTTTCGTTTATTTGGCAAAAAAAAAAAGGAGAATGTGTATCACTATGTCTACAAGAACTTGTGCATTTTTATCACACAAATCTTATTTACACAAAGAAATTAACTTGCATTTATGAACTGACAACTTTTGTAGCTCTTACAAAAATTCTATCTTTTAAAAGAAAAAAAGAGGAACTACACTGTCTTTTATGAATAAGTCAATATACATGAAACCTCATTGCCTATAATTAGTCTATAGAAATAGCAAAGGCCATAAACATAAAGTGAAAAGTTCAACCTCAACACAAAAAACAGTATCAACAATGCTTCTATTCCCAAAAAGTGAGGGTACCTTTTTTTCAGTTTAAATTAAAGTGCAGGATTTGGAAACATTTGACTGAAGCTCTTATCTAAACATAAAGTGCCACTGTAACGTTATATTAAAATACCATAACATGAAATCAAAAATGTCCCCACACACCGGACTTATAGGACGTTGGCGCATCCTCCAACTCCCTCATCTCTCCCACTTGCCATTTCTCCGCGTGCCGTGACCTGCAGCGCTCCATACTCCACTTTTACTGGCTTGTTTACTAACTTGAACCGGCGCTGCACAGAGCGATCGGTAATGACATCAAATATCGCGAAAGTGAGTGACGGAGCCGTCGTTCCCGCTCTAGTGTGATGTTATTCACCGGTCGCTCTGTACAGCGCCGGTCCAAGTCGAACAAGCTTATGTCGCGCGAAAAGAAAACACACGTCACATACGGGCACGAGGTTACATTGCGGATGCGTCGAACCGTGAGACGCACACACGCTCCGAACCGAGACAAGCGAACCGAACGGTTCGGGTGTTTTTTCATGTACCGTGCCACCCCTAGTCTGAGACGAAGAATAACAAAATGAATGTTTACATTAAATATTAACACAAGGTGATGCAATATCAGTCAATGGAGCCCGACTTTCATAAGCTTCAAAAGCATCATCAAATAATGTTACGAAGCTTCTGAAAATCAGGCTCCTTTGACTGATATTATTCCTGTGCATATTTATCAATTATGACAATTGGTGAGACATGCTTATTTAATAAAAATAAAAAATGACTCTAAATCATTTGTTGTGTTTAAAATTGTTTAATTTACTGTGTAATGAGTATTTTAAATGTTAAAAATTAAAAATCATGAATGATAAATATTTTGTTAAAAATGGTTAACGGTTGTATTTTATCATTTGTACACAGTAATGTGCCCGTAAATTTTCCACTTTACAGCTGTGCTGTAATTTCAGTAAAATACTGCATACCTGCAAACTCAGAAGGGCTGAATATAAAACCACTGAACATAAAACATCCTTAAAACTGGTCTAGTTTTATCTCTGTTTTGCCATGTGCCTCTTTTGGGCCACACTTTCTTCCTCCACCTCTTCTGCCCTATTTACAGCAGCACTAGTGAATGGCTGGCAGCCGAACTCTGCCCTTCTTTAGCTGACTTTCAGATGCTTTTGCTGTCGCTGGGCTTTGTCCCTGGTTCCACCCGAAATAATGTTCCCACACAGTCTTTGATCTACTGGCTCAAATGAATCACCTTGAGTCACCTCATCTAAACATGTCCACAGCACTCAGCTTTCTGCTCTTTAGAGTATATTTGACAGTCTGGATAGCTCTGAATGTGGTGATGTTAATACTTTTCTGGTCAATGATGTTGCCCATTATATTAAAAGAAGATTCAACTAATGGGCCATGGAATATTGACATTGCAGGTTTTACTGCATGACGCCTGGATATTTTCCAGTATCGTGTACACCGGCCCACCACCTCACAACATCATCTCCATCTTGGAAGCTGGTCAGGGACTGATTTACATTGTACTGGAGAATTTGCAAGCAGTGGCAGCTTTTTTTGCAAGTATCTGGCACACGTGATGTATGCCCGCGAGACTTCCTCCAGGAATGGGTTTAGCAGCTGAAACAGATCAGCAACACTTACTATATACTATCATACAAACTCTGCAGAGGCTCCATAATCAATCATTAATCATTCTAATTGCAGTACACAATTTAAATTACTCACAGGGTGTTGTGGATGTGTCACTCTGAATTGATTAGCCAGTCCCTCCAGGATTTCACGATTTTTTTTTATGATTTTTGCGATCAAAATTACTGATTCTGTGGTGGTAATTTCCAAAAATTAGTTTTTTGGAAGTGAGTTTTTTTGTGATTGTTGCGGGCAAAAATTGATTGATTACGCGGCCTGTTTTCTTTAAAAATGCGATGGAATATGCGGGATATTTATGCAATTTTATGCGATGAAAATCGTATGCATAATCTTGTTTTTCTGGAGGGACTGATTAGCCTCCTGCCCCACATACATCTCCCTCACAGGCAGCAGTTTGTTGACCAATTCCATAGGATAGTTTTGGGCGTCGAGTTCAGGTGTTCAGATTTGACAAAGTAGGCAAGGAAGTTGGTAAAGACATTGTGGTTCAGTGTACAAAAACGCACACAAGAAATGCATACTAATTTTAACTCTGGACTCCTGAAAGTTAAAGACAAGGATTCACTTAGATCACCTCACTATGAAAAAGCATTATACCCTGTGGTCAAAGAAAATGTTGTCAATAATTATTAGACATGGGTTCACTATAATTTATTTTCTAGACCCAGGCACCACAGAATCCTGTAAAATTTTTATAGTCATAATCTAATTCTCATAATTTGTGATATTTTTTATTATTTTGAAAAACCTGAGAAATGTAGTATTCACCAGTAGAAATGGGAGCCATAAGCAGATGACTCATTGTTCAACTCACCTGGAACGGATCGGTAGCACCTTTCTAACCACTCTTCTTCCGGTCTTTTCCTAGCTGCGTCATTCCTGGAAAAATAAAATGCCCTATAACAAAAGCTCTGAACAAACGCTAAAACGCATTTGGTTACCATAGTGCAGGTAGGCAATCACAGATCCAAGGAGAGATAACTTGATGAGTTATCATTTTTGCTGAGGTCCTCATGAAATTACCAAATCGGTGTCTGTGCCTTTTCGCTCACTTTGTAATTGTCAAAAATCTGCCTCAGGGGCGGGGCCAGATATAGGGATGGGCAAGGAGGGGCAATGCCCACCCAAATGCCGTGACTGCCCCCCCAAATGTGATGGCATGCAAAGATCCCAAATTTAGAAAATATTTCAAGAAAAATGGTCAGAGTGAGTGCTCTCTGCTCTCTATCCCTCATTCAAAGTAGCAACTGATTGGTAGATGCATAGGGAGGGAGTGGCCAGTCGCTTCCCCGGCTTGTGGTGAACCTGCTGAGCTTCACGTCTCAATTTTATTTATTTTTATTTTTATTTATCATTTATTTAACCAGGTAAAACCCATTGAGATTAAAAATCTCTTTTGCAAGGGAGACCTGGCCTAGATAGGCAGCAAAATTACATCACATCATTACATACGTACAAAGACACACATATAAAAGCCGATTATGCAATATTCAATTATTCAATCAGTCACTGCAGAGCGGAGCACGCAGACCCACTGTCGTCAGCTGAGCTAACATCAACAGCCCTGATGCCTCTGTACAGATATCAACAACAGCAGCTCTGTCCTCTGTAACCTCAGAATAGCATCCTGATTCTCCACAAGACACTTGGTCACATCATCGTGGCTTGTCCACCTGATCTCCAACAGTCGTTTAAGGGAGGGAACATTATAGTTCTGTGACACATAATGACGGTGAAAAAAAGAGTGCAGTGATCCTGATAGATCAAAAAAGATTATTGCACACGGCTCTCCTTGCATTGAATGGACCACGGCCAAGTGCAGCTGGTGGTTATAGCAGTGGATATAAGGAATATCCTTCCCTACCTTCTTTTGCAATAAGGCCTGAACCCCACCCCTGACCCCACTCATGACAGAAGCTCCATCATACACTGACTGATAATTTCAGCTGCACTATAGCCTGAGTCAGAAAGATTCTCAATAATTTGTGTGGTAATAAATTCAGCATTTAACTGACTGAGGTCAAGCAGGCCAATCAGGTGTTCCTCTGGAATGCCTTTACAGACAAATCTAACCATGATTGACAGATTCTCCACATTATATCTGTCCCTCGTTCCGTCACTTTTGATGCAAAACCCAGCATAATCTGCTTTGTCATAATTACCTTTTATCTGATTTAATACCATTTTGGCCAGTGTTTCAATAATTTCATTTTGTATGTTGTGAGAGGTGTATTTTGCATTTGGTGGGATGTGTTTGTTAATTTCAATAAAATTTGGGGTCCTTTGCCAGTGTGTAGTCAACCATTTTTAAGAACAGTCCTGCTAAGAAATCATCATCATTTGAACTTTCCACACTGCCACGAAGTGGAAGTTTATTTACTGCAAGGAACTGAAATACTTCTCCAATTGTTTTGTTTTTTTTCCATTTGTGTGGGCCCTATTAAATTACAAATGGTCTCCCCTGTGGACTCTCTTTGGGAAATTTCAGACCAGGCTTTTGCATTTTTTATGTGGCATTGACTTGATGCGTGCTTTGAGAGTCCCTTGTACTTTTCCAATGCAGTTTTCCAATTAGTAAATCCTTGTTTTATGAAAACCAAATCCCTATCATTGTTCCCCCCAAATTTCTGACACGGGAAACAAAAGCACACATCAAGCTTTGCTGAATATTCGAGCCATGGTCTCCCACGATACCAACCTGGGCAGAATGAGCGGGAGCTCTTGCCAAAATTACGTTTGGGGAAAACCAGAGCTATGTGTTGTGACGTTGCTTCAGTGTTTAAGCCTATGTTGTATTTATCTTCAACAGCCACGGATGGGCTGGGAACGACGGGGGATTCGGTCTCTGCTGCAGCTAATGCCCTAGCAGCCTCGTTGCTGCTGCCAGTCCTAGCTTTAGCAACCAGAAATCGGCGCATACTCGACTCGTCACTTGGTGCAAATTACAAGAGAAAGCGATAGAGAGATATGGAGGGAATGAGAACACGTTTACAGAAAGAGTAACCAAATAATTTCAGTGACTGACGGCGAAGGAAACTCAAAACAGGGGCTAAGGAGGCATCATTTCTTTGAAATAGGAAAACTCCTCCTTAAAGTTCTGGGTTCCTTGAAGTCTGCAAATGCTATGCTGCAGGCTCATTCTGTTGACCTGTGCTGTGCTTCAGAAGTAGTCAGTGCATCTCTGCAGGCTCTGAAGCAGATGAGAGATGAGGAGAGTGAGACATTAACCAGCATGCCTGCACCAGCTGCTAAAAGAAAAAGAACAATGAGCTCACTGCTCGTAGGTAGCGTTGTTACGTCCACTGTAGTAGGCCATGCACGAGACTCCTAGCCAGGCTCTGAAGAGAGGTCTTCTCAACATTTTGGACATCTGCAGCTGTATACTATAGTAACAATTAGGCATGTTTTACTACAACTATCATTCAGGAAAATATGTCATATAATTGAGTATTGGTAGCATTTTTTTTTTTTTTTTTACAAATTTACTAATGTACTTACATATTTCAAATCAATAGTCTTCTCCTAAGGCGAGATCTTCAAGCAGCTGCCCGACGTCTCCTTTGTACAAACTTAGGAAACATTTTGCTGGTGTTGAAGAAAACAATAATGGGTATGGTTGTCGAGGTACTGATGAATCAGGTGTTGGTACACCTGTTGCTCATGATTTTCAAGCTATTATGCTTGTGATAACCTCTTAGATCACATGATAACGTCAACATGGCAGATGTCCGGTTCTCATTCATACTCAATGAGATTTGGCTATAAAGTACCTACTCTTTTAGCGCTCGTTAAGTAAGTACTTAACGAAATTGAAATTAAGTACCTACTCATTGAGTATGCGGTTTCGGACGCAGCCGATAACTGACCTTCTCATCCGATCTGCTTCAGCACTCAAACACCTGCTCGTCAATGTCAAAATGTTTGAGACCAATCAAAGCATGCAGGATTTTTGTTCACAGAAGCGTGAGCCGAGCGCTAATCCCAACTTGACGTTTCACTTCAGTTAACGATGACGTCCTGTCTCTTTATCGTGGCTTTCATCTGTTTTGGATGGATTTCTCCGCCCTCTACTTGATTGCATTGGGGACACCTGCTGCCAACTTCCCTTTTCCCCTTTTAAGAGAAGCAAGACAAAGTGGCAGACGGGGGCGACCCATTTGATTTGATGCTATTGCTTTGATTATTGTTTCTTTTGCATGCATCACGACACTACAGCACGTTACATTTCCGCACATTCACCTAGCATGACACTACTGATATCTGACTGCTACATTACACAGTTTTGTATAATTTCCTTTGTGTTAATAAATAATTTCTTTAAAAGTTCAGCTTTCTCGTGTGTCCCAATTTTGTTGCGTCCCTTTTGAGCCACGGGGCGTAACAAATGGGGGCTCGTCCGGGATCTGAACCCGGGACCTCTCGCACCCCAAGCGAGAATCATACCCCTAGACATAATCTTGCTAGTGTGTATCATCCACAAAGCCAAGGAGCGTTAGAGAGATTTCATCAAACTTTGAAGTCTCTCTTTCGTGCTTATTGTGTACAGTTGGATAGAGATTGGGAGGAGGGTTTGCCCTGGTTACTACTGGCTGCACGTGAGGTTGTGCAAGAAAGCACTGGATTTAGTCCAAACGATTTAGTTTTTGGTCACAAAGTTCGTGGGCTTTTGGCTGTGCTACAAAATGAGGTCAGAATTTCTGACTCGCCGAAAAATTTGTTGTCTTACGTTTATGGATTTAGACAGAGGTTGGTTCAGGCTAGAACACTGGTTAGAAATAAACTGGAAAAACAACAGGAAGGCATGAAACGGTTGTATGATCGCAAAGTGGAACGTCGTATTTTTGAGCCAGGAGATCAGGTTCTGGTGTCACGTCTTTTGCTTTCTTCTCCTTTCGAGGCAAAATTTGAAGGCCCGTATGTCGTAAAACGTAAATTGAGTGACGAAAATTATGAGGTGGCTACTCCGCATCGGAGAAAGTCAACCCAGGTATATCATGTGAACTTATTGAAACCATATTATGAGAGGTCTAGTGCAGATGTCAACCCTGTTCATTCTGCTCTCTGTGCTGCTTCAGTTGTTAAAGATGGCCTTTGTTCTGGGCAAAGCGAGAGTGAGGGTAAAGACCCAGATGATTGTGTTTTACGTGGACGTTTAAATAACTCTGAATCTTTGGAAAAATTAAATGTTACTCTTGCCCATTTGTCTCCTTTGCAGATGGCAGAGTTGAGTACCCTTCTGCAGAGTTTCCTTGAGTTATTTGGAGATACACCGTCCCGAACAGACTGGGCCGAGCGTGATATTGATGTGGGTAATGCTTCCCCTATAAAACAGCGTTATTATCGTGTGTCACCAGAAAAACGAGAGTTAATGGAAGCTGAAATTAAGTATATGCAGGAAAATGACATTGCTGTTCCTTTATGTTCAGAGTGGGCATCTCCTTGTCTGTTAGTTAGAAAACCTGATGGTTCAGTAAGGTTTTGTACAGATTTTCGAAAAGTCAATACTGTGACAAGACCTGATAGTTTTCCACTCCCTCGGGTGGAAGACTGTGTTGACCAGGTAGGTTCGGCTAAGTATGTGACTAAACTTGACTTGCTAAGAGGTTATTGGCAAGTGCCTTTGACCCGGCGAGCTCAAGAAATATCCTCCTTTGTCACTCCATCAGGCCTTTATTCTTACAAGGTTATGAGTTTTGGTCTGCGAAATGCGCCTGCCACCTTTCAACGTCTGATGAACCGGGTCGTATCGGGCCTTGACGGGTGTGCTGTGTATTTGGACGATCTTGTTGTGTTTAGTGACAGTTGGGACTCGCATTTAAAACGTCTGCATGCAGTTTTGAGTCGTCTGTCGGAAGCCAAGTTGACTGTGAACTTGGCAAAGTGTAACTTTGCTCAGGCCACTGTAACATACCTTGGTAAGGTGGTTGGAAATGGTGAAGTTCGACCGTTGAATGCAAAAGTCCAGGCTGTTCAAGAGTATCCTGCACCTACTACTAAAAAAGAGCTTATGCGTTTTTTGGGTTTAGTGGGTTACTACCGTTCTTTTTGTCGTAACTTTTCATCAGTTGTCGCACCACTTACCAATCTTTTAAAAGCCAAGTCAAAGTTCATATGGTCATCAAATTGTGTGCTAGCTTTTGAGAATGTTAAATCTCTGTTGTGCTCATCTTCTGTCCTCTCTGCTCCTTGTTTTGAAAGGCCATTCTCTTTGCAGGTTGATGCGAGTAAGGTTGGAGCTGGAGCTGTTCTCCAACAGGTTGATGAGCAGGGGGTGGTTCGGCCTGTCAGTTTCTTTTCACGCAAGTTTAATTCATACCAACTTAATTATTCTGTGATGGAAAAAGAGGCTTTGGCGTTGATTTGGGCATTACAACATTTTGACATCTATGTTGGATCAAGTCAACCTCTTGTCATTTATACCGACCATAACCCTTTGACGTTTTTGAACTCTCTTCACTGCCCGAACCAAAGGCTGATTCGTTGGTCCTTGTTTCTCCAGGCCTATTGCCTTGATATTCGGCACATCAGAGGGTCTGAGAATGTTGTGGCAGACGCTCTGTCACGGGCCCTATGAATGATGTTGAATGTGTAGTGTAATTTGGTTTTTTTTTTGTTTTTTTTCCTTTTCTTGCCCTGGCTGCTGTCCTTGGCCCTTAGCTTCTTGGAAGTTATTGGGTTTACTTTTTGGCTCAATTTGTCTTGTCTGTTTGCAGGGATTCTTGATAGACCCCTGTTTTAAGGGGAGGAGTGTGACGTCCTGTCTCTTTATCGCGGCTTTCATCTGTTTTGGATGGATTTCTCCGCCCTCTACTTGATTGCATTGGGGACACCTGCTGCCAACTTCCCTTTTCCCCTTTTAAGAGAAGCAAGACAAAGTGGCAGACGGGGGCGACCCATTTGATTTGATGCTATTGCTTTGATTATTGTTTCTTTTGCATGCATCACGACACTACAGCACATTACATTTCCGCACATTCACCTAGCATGACACTACTGATATCTGACTGCTACATTACACAGTTTTGTATAATTTCCTTTGTGTTAATAAATAATTTCTTTAAAAGTTCAGCTTTCTCGTGTGTCCCAATTTTGTTGCGTCCCTTTTGAGCCACGGGCGTAACAGCTCGTTAAGTAAGTACTTATTGAAATTAAGTACCTACTCATTGAGTATGCGGTTTCGGACGCAGACGATAACTGACCTTCTCAACCGATCTGCTTCAGCACTCAAACACCTGCTCGTCAATGTCAAAATGTTTGAGACCAATCAAAGCATGCAGGATTTTTGTTCACAGAAGCGTGAGCCGAGCGCTAATCCCAACTTGACGTTTCACTTCAGTTAACGATCATACAGTGCAAGATAAGATGCAAGTAGGCTAGCTAAAATATACGGCTGTTTTTTGATAGAAGTTTTAAATGACCGACAGAAATAATCAGTTTCATCAAAGACAGTGGAAATTATAAGCTCAATTTAACAACACAAGCACCCTATTAAAAATATTGTCATTATTATTGTATACATATGAAGAGTTTGGTTCCAAAACACGATAAACGCCAATTAAAAAAAAAATTGTTATAAAAAATATAAATAATTTAAAAATCTGTATAGTATTTGGTTGGTATTGAAAAGTCAATGTTTAATTTTACATAGAATGCGATACATCCGATCAACCAATCACAACACACCATTCCACGCAATGTAAACAGTAACGGCAGCGGTTTAAATACACCCGGCTTCTTAAGTTTTCTTATCTATTTTGTATTTTTCGATAACAAACAAACAAAACAAAAAAAAAAATAATAATTTCAACGGCATTGATGAACCTGTGATGCTTTCTGCGGTGGGTAAGAAACGCATCGAAATCGAATATTTTATGTGAGGAGAATAGGAAGATGAGGCACTTGCGAGGAGGAAAAATGTCGGCTGTTGCTTGTTCTCACACGACAGCATCAAACTTCTGTCAGGCTGACACACTGACCCCAGGGGATCAGTTGTTTTATTCAAAGTCAACAAAACCAAACAGGACCAAGCCATTTTACAGCTGATCGCCGTCAAAAAGGTTTGTGGCGATATGGAGACAAAAAGATCCATATCAGCTTTCCATGTTTCTTTATGGGCGGAAACCAATGAGGAAATAGCTAAATAAAAGAGAGCTAAAACGGAAATAAAGGAGAAAAAAAACGGAAGTGAGAGAAGGAAACACGTGTAGGAGTGATGGGAGACCCAAGTTACCTGAAGGACTCTGCTGGAAATTCTGTGTGTACGCTGATCGGTGCGATTGCCGAAGTGACGGAGAGATAAAGCTCTGCCGGGGGTGTTGCGTTGCCTGGAGCCACATAAGCCAGTTTGATTCACCTGCTTCAGGTAACATACTGTTCTTGTTGTCCATCGCTTTTAACCTCACGCCAAAGCCTTCGAACTCTTCTTAACTTCACGAAAAACCCTCATTGTCCCGGCCAGAGATTGCCGGCCATTGCACAGACTGCGGCGACGTCCCAAGACAACAGCGATATACAGAAGTATAGATCATGCGTGATAAATCATAATTCATGATGATGTACTCATTTTAGTTAATGTTTTAATTAAGGTGTTGTTCATCCATGAAGTCATGAATGAAAAACGTTGAACTTGTGTTAGTTCCTGATGATTCAGGAGATATTAATGCATGAATGAATGCATAATTCATGCATTAATTTATACATGAATTAATGTACCCTTAACATAAAGTGTTACCAAATATTGTTTTATTAATACATAGTATGCGCGATAATACTCCTAAGCGGTAACAAGAAGTAGTCGAAGAAGAACGTCGTCATCTCAGTTCTCGCTCATGCGCCCATAAGGAAGTAATGGAATAGTCGAATAAACTCGTTATTTATGTTTTTTTCGCACAAAAAGTATTCTCGTCGCTTGATAAACTTATAATTGAGCCACTGTAGGCACATGGAATATTTAAACCTTTTCTTTAATGACTTTATGGGCCGTCAAGAGGCAGTCCCTTAGGCAGTCTATGAAGGACTGATCCAGCTCTCAGATTCAATCAAAAATATCTTTATTTGTGTTCCGAAGATGAACGAAGGTCTTACGGGGTTGGTACAGCATGGGGGTGAGTAATTAATGACTTCATTTTCATTTTGGGTGAACTAACCCTTTAAGCCATTCGGTTTGGCCATTTCGGGATGCATAGACGGATTTTCACGTAAAGTATTGTGGCTTGAATGTGGACCAACAAATAATAACCCAACAGTGATTGCTCACTATTTCATGTCATGTGTGAAACCTCGGCGTCATCCCCATGAGACTAAGGACTGATTGTGGCACTGAGAACGGTACAATGGCTGCAATTCAATGTACCCTACGCCACCATCACAGTGACTACTAATCTGGAGCGTCCAGCCACATGTACGGCTCACCTGTAAATAACCAGCGAATTGAGTCCTGGTGGTCTATATTTAGAAAGGGAAGGTAAGTTGTCTTCATATAGGGTCATTGCATCTTTGGTCATTCGGTTTTCTTCTTGGGAACGAGTAATGAAAAGCGAGCACAATAAAGATGAAAATAAAGATAAAAAATCTAAAGCAAGTCCTGCCCGTCAGGAAAAGTAGTTGTTCCTGAAAAGAAAATTGAATGACCAAAAGATTAACAAACCATACATTTCTTTACAACTAACCTTTAATTTCTTTATTCAAACATGTGTATATACTTAATAGTATAAGTAAACATTTTTATCCATTTCTATAGGTCTCAGTTCTGGATGGAGTTATTTGCAGACCTAAGAGATGCTGGATACTTCAATGGGAGTCATGAGCATCAGTGCCTATTGAGATATTGCTTTGGTGATGTTATTCAGAAGGAATAATAATCAACCTTTGGCAACTGCACTTTTAAAGTTCACCCAAAATGAAAATGCTGTCAGTAATTACTCTCCCTCATGTTGTTCCAAATCCATAAGAATTTTGTTCATCTTCGTAACACAAATTAAGATATTGTTTATTAAATTTCAGATTTAATCAAAAATATCTTAATTTGTGTTACAAAGATGAACTGTCCGGCTGTCGAGAAGTCCCTGGTGTTTCTGTCCGGCTCACGTCCTTTAAAAACTCCAAACACCGACCACATGTAAAGCAAAACCGTGTTATGCTGCTCATGTGTTTACCACAAAACGGGCAAAACATCCCTCGGTCGCGGTCCATGTTTGGTCACCATAAACTTAAACTCCTGTATGCTTCATATTCACGCCATTTTCTCCTCAAGACAACACGAATTGACCGCGCTCACCCATCACCCGCGTTCACTCATCACTCGTTCGTGAGGAATCGATCGTTAGTATATTTGTTTCGGGACTGGTAAAAGTGTTTTGCGTCTTGCTAATTTGTTTTCTAAAATGTTAATTTGTTTTGTCCTTAGTAAAAGTTTTTTGCCCTTGGTAAAAGTGTTTAGCCCATGTAACTGTGTTTTATGGTAGGGTAAAAAGGTTTTCCACAATGTAACATTGTCTCGAGCTTTGTAAAAGTGTTTCAGTCTTTGTTATGTTGCATTGCACTTCTCGGCCACCGTATTACGTAGATACATATTGGCCGCGCCCAGTTACTGCGTGCGCAGACGGAAGTGTAACTTGAAGTCTAGAATAGAGCGTCTTGTAGTACTGCAGTGCTTTATCAATATGTTTATGCATTATGCTAACAAACAATAACTGACCAATCACCGCCGATTAGCGTCACGCAAAGGAGTGGTTTGGAAAAATGAGTCCTTGTACGAATCATTTGGGAGTCGGTGAGCAAATCAGTTAAAAATAAATGCATATTATAAGACAAATAAAGTGTTTTTTATCCTTTCATGCATGTTAAACTGTTTTTGGGAACTCCTAAAACAAAAATAAGAACATTTCAAATGCTATGATAGGGGCTCTTTAAAGCATAATCCATCTCGTAATCATCCAGGCAAGGTTCAAAATCCATGTTAGCAATCCAAATACAAACAAACAAACAAGAAACCAGCAAGGAACATGTACAGAACTCCGATGTGTGGTGACCATATACAATGACTCCGTGACAACCCAGATAGCAAACTGACATTGAATCAACGTGGAAACGACGTCTCTCATGACATTGAAACAACGTCGATTTTGCTCATCGAATTAACATTGAACCAACGTCAGACGCGGCATTCTTCAAAGCTAAATGAAAATCGAAAATTGGTTTGCTTTCATAACATTGAAACAACGCATTGATTTCAAGTTGATTTTCCGTTAGTTTTGAAAGAATGACGCGTCTGACGTTGGTTCAACGTTAATTCGATGAGCAAAACAATGTCAGATCAACGTTGTTTCAATGTCATATTTCCACGTTGATTCAATGTCAGTTTGCTATCTGGGAAGGACAGAAACAGACAGGGTATGGGCTATATGCACGCATTAGTTCCGCATTTGACGCAAGGATGCTCGTCAGTTTCCGGTTGGGGAGATTAAAGCGGAGTAAAACCAAGGAAAATGGGATTACGGCAGAGTCTTCAAAATTTACTGTCCTCCCGTCTTTGAAATGAAACTTTCACACGTTTAGATGTAATTTTATATACAAAGTATATAATATATTATATATTTATTTATATAACGAGGGGTGTCTGTTTTGTCTGTTTTTGTGACTAACGTTTCTTTTGTATAACCATGGAGTATAAAATTCAATATAAATTCTCGGCATTGCATTGGATTCTACACCTTTACACCTTACACCTTACAAAGGATTGTGGGAAATGCAGTTCCAGAGTAAATGGTGACAGTAAGGGAAAAGAGAACTCTAGTGGACATTCATGAGCTGTGTCCCAATGTAAAGGCTGCGTCCTCCGAAGGCCGTATTTGAAGGCCGATTGCGTCACATCGGCGCGACGAAGGACGTCCCAATTCAAAGGCTGCATCCGCGAAGGCCGCATTTGAAAGCCGATTGCATCATCGCGGTGGGATGAAGGCTGTCCCAATTCAGTTATGCATCCTCCGAAGCCCGTATTCGAAGGCCGGTTGCGTCATTGCAGCGTAACGAAGGCTTCCCTGATTCAAACACGACGCCAAATGCACCCTTCGTTTCCCCGTGAAAGGAAGCATACATAAATGGACACTTCGCGGACTATCCAACCCGATCCTACCCCATAAATCATTGCGCGGGTGACCACAGCATTTTTATTTTAAAATAAGGGCGGCCGAGAGTTCGGTGGTGGACGACAAATTCACATTTAATTGTAAAAGTATTATGTTTTCATTTACTCAAATAGCCAGAGAAACCAGTGTTAACAGCCAAAAGTTTTTGTTTCCGTTTTTTTTATTTTGACCGTTTTTTTTTTTTTTTTTCGTTTTTTCACCGATTATGACCGGTGGACATTACATTATCCCTTACATGTCTTCTTACTTCTAGATAACATAGAGTGGCAAAAACCAAGAAGGAGCAGGGTCAACTGCGGGGGAGGAAGTTGAACAGGTGAACAGCTACCTCTCCCGCTGTGACTAAATACATGTTAATGACTAAATACATGTCGAAAGGAGGTGATTGTAGTATTACTCTTCTAATGTAATTTTTTATTGCTTATTGCATGACATTCACTCAACATTTACTCTCAACAGCACGTGTGGATATGCTTACAATCCATGCTATGGCCTGGAACTACAAAAAAATCTCAACACTACATCGGGCATTGTCTGCAAGATATGTGAAGGTGTGTTCAATGTAAACGGTTTCAATTTGTGGTTATAGTGTAGCTTTGTGTAACTGTATTTTTTAACTGTTGCATTAGACTCACCAGAGGCTTCAGGAGGAGACCGCAAGTCTAGTGGCGCTTAAAGAAAGCTTGGCTTGCACCGATGAAGCAGTGTGGGTGTCTGATGTGAGGGAATGGGCAGCTCGTGGTAAGTGAACCAATAACATGTTTCACTTTGTGCTTCCTCATTGGCGGCGAGCATTTATATCATGATATGTAAGCTGCCTATTGCTTACTATATTGCACTATCTCTGTAAGCCTTTTGGGCACACACCCCCTCCCAACTCGTCCTTTACACTATTGTGTTTTGTGTTGCATTGAGGGACGTTACCTTAACGTGAGGCAGCGGAAGCAGACTCAATACTGTCAAAATGGTATAATTACATTGTCTATAGATAATTGCTCACTGTATTTTTGGTCACTATTTTTTTTCCTTCTGCTTCATGTCTTAACAGATAGTGGCAAGTTCTGTCACCGCCTGCGTAGCAAAATTGCTGAGAGCAAGAGACTCCTACTGAAAGACATAGAGACTTATAACAGTCATGAGCCTGCCATGACAATTGACATTAATGAAGTGGAGCAGTCAGGAGACAAACCGTCCCCAACATGGCCGTGGGAGGTTCATGGCAGCGGTAAGTGAGTTTCCTGAGGCCTCTGATTTGTGTAGTGATGATTCAAGTCAGGATTGTTATTTATACATTTTCTTTACCTCTGTTGTAGCACAATTTGAAGACAAGTTAAAAATTTGTAACAAAGTCATGCTGAAAATGAGACTTCAGGAGGAGAGGACAATACTTGTTCAAGAGATGGCCCAGCACTGCTCATGGTTGCAGGCAACTTTTAAACGAAAAACTTCAGAGGAAGGCAAGTTTCATCTTTGTGAAAGAGGCGTATCTTATTAGAAAGCGGTTAAAAAAACATTAAACTGACCATCTAATTTTGATAATTTATAACAAATAGTACAAAGCAATTGACCCTTCGCTAAGCCCCGCCCTCCATAGTTACTGTTGCTACGCCTGTCAAGCTGTCGCGGCTGGCACGTTTATTACAGTATGTATGCACCGACGGTATCAGACATTCCCAAGGAGATATTTACACATTTTTGGCAAACATGTCAAATATCTGACAGAGCCAGACAAAAGGGACTGCAGTATGCATTCGAGGGATATATCCACGAAATTATTTGCAACCGATTAGAGAATAATGTAATCAAAATAGAAGCTAAAGCCTATAGGTCCCAACGTAAGCAGCGGCCGCCTCATACGCTGACAGTTCAACTGGGAAACGAACAAATTGAGGAACAGCTATGTCCGGGTAAGTTAAGTGAAATTTGAAAATAATCTATTATAAATTAAACTTATTTTACAGCGACATTAACCTGACCACTTTGCAATAATAACATTTTTTTTGTTTGTTTTTAGCGCGCCAGGCTACTGCTCACACGTCGTGGGTCTAATCTACACCTTGGACCTGGCAAGAGCTAGAGATGCATCTCATACAACGTCCGCCTGCACGAGTCTACCACAGCAGTGGCACAAGCCAAGGGGTAACAAAAAAAAGGGCAGTGCCAATATCAACGGTAGTTGTCGCTAAAGCTAATGAAAACCGTATGCGGCGACCAATCGACTGTCGGTATACAGGAAGCAGGTAAGTTGATTTGGTTATAGTTATGTGATTTGGCAGAAGCTTTTGTCCAAAGTGACAGAAATAAAAACACCACAATAGTTAAAATGAACAGTGACAGTTTTAAAATGTTGGTAAGACTACATTAAGGAGAATATAAATAATAAACATGTCAATTCAATCAATAGCCTAATGAAAATAAGACGATATTATAATATACAAACACTAACATTAGAGAGACAGGTTTCCAAGTCATTTTGTCAAATAAAACCCCTAGTTTTGTATTGATAGGGTATTCTCTTCCAGGACCTTCTCAGTTACTGAGGAGAAAATTGCTTTATTAAAAAGGCAGACAGGAGCACCCATCAGCTACTTGGTTAACAAACCCCTTGTTGACATAACTGTAGGGGGAGAGAAATACCCACTAGGAAGTGGTTTGAGCCATCAGGTAAATGAATGAGATGAGGCAGTATTAAAATAGATATTTTTTATTGTGTACTTTATATGAAATTTACAAAAAAATGTAATGTACAGGACAGTGCAGGACATTGCACCACATCAGTGTGATCTTTCTTGACCACTTAACTCTTCTTCACACAGACCACCTTAATCTTTGATGATATGTGGCTGGAAGTTAGACAGCATGCTGACTACATACCATATTTGATTTATGTTCTTCAGCCGGGAAATCGGGATTTGGACGACACAATTTTAAACTTCTTTATCTTTGCAATAGCTCTTTCAACATGAACCCTGTGCTTGGCTATTCTTTTGGTCATTTCAACATCTGCATGTGGTATCTGTCTGTTTGCTCTTGCAAAAGGTGGAACGTTAAGTTGCAAACCAATCTCCTCAACTTCCTGCTCTATTAGAAAGCCTTTATCAACCATCAAGCCATCTCCTACATTGAGATAGCCACACTGAATGTACCCCTACAAAATGTCAAGGATGTTGCACTTATTGAAAATCTCTTTGTCAGAAATTGCTCCGGTGAAGAGGGCAGACACATAAATGACTGCACCTCGTGGATCACAGGCCACTAGAGACTTAAGGGTGTTAGTAGATTTGTAGGTGGAGTAAGTCTGACTCTGAAACACTAGTGAGCTTGGTCTCTGAATCTTAAGTTCAGTGGATGTTAAATCTGAAGGCTAGGTCTTTGAGGTCCAAATTTTGTCTTAATTTCATTAAAGTCAGTAACACTTGAGTACGCAGTGAAAGTTGTTTGATCTCATTATTGACACGTTTGTGTGAGAGAGGAATGTGTGTTTGTGGTGCACTTGGGTCAGTTGGAATGTTAAAAAATTCATACAAGCTGTTAAATTGCTCGTAAGAAAACCCTGTGCAGTAGTGGAAATAATCAGGCACATGGCTTTGGTTTAAAATCTCTGGGTTTAAAGCTGAGGTGTGTGCATACTGAAGTTCCTTTTGAAGATCCTTTGCCTCGAGTTGAAGCTTAAGATCTATGATGTCCTGCTTGTGATTGGCTAATGCGTCCTGCAGAGTTCTCAGTTCCTCTCCATGGTCGCCCAGATCATGTTGTTCTGTAAAGTACAAAAAAGAGAAAGAAAACATGGAATGTTACTAATTTATGTTATTTCCCCCGGTTTTACAGCTTCCTCTCCTCGACTCTGCAGGACCAGCCATCAAACGACTTCCCGGATTTCCCTCTGCCAACACAGCCGTCAAATTTCTGTGCAGTTCTGCATGAAAAAAATATGTGCAGCTACAGAAAATTGACAATCACACCATCCCAGTCTTTAGCTTTTGAAGGAGAGACCAGACAACAAGAAACAAATCACATCTGGCATCTTGCCCGGGCTCCCCGACTAACGTCAAGTGTGTTCAAGACAATATGCTCTCGGAGAGCTGACTTTGACCAAACTGATCTCATTAAGTAGTGTGTGTATGACACGCCAATTCGTATTTGCATTTTTGGCGTGCTATCAAGACGCATAAATGCCTTTCAGCGTGTTTATGAACGCCGTTGACTTAACGTTATATAAATATATGACTTACAGGGTTCCCACACCTTGGTTAACATCAAATTCAAGGACCTTTCAAGGACTTTCCAGGTCCAATACCCTCAAATTCAAGGACTTAATGTGGAGACATATTTTAAAGTGAGAGCAAGGTTACATCATGTATTTAAGATACATTGTTACAGTTTTCATCTGTCAAACATCTAGCAAAAAGCTTCTTTTTTTTTGCATTTATTTTTGACCATATGACAGAGATCTGATATTCCACTTGTCTTATTTATGTTTTGCATAAAACCGGAGAATATTTGGTACATCCTAATCTTATAAAAATAATAATAATGATAATAATCAAATAAAATATTATCTAAAATAAAAATATGTCAAGGTGCCTGCAGGCATGTCATTTCTCGTGGCATTTATACGCCAAAACTGTTTTTTTCGTGTATATGGTACGCACTAAAAAACCCTGGGTTAGGTTTAGGGGGGAGGGGGGTGGGGAGTTCGTGCGTATTATACGCAAAAAAGTGCGTATCATATGTACGCGAAAACCGCGTGCCAAATACACGCAAAAACTGTTTTTGGCGTATAAATGCCACGAGAAATGACATTTGTGCCATAGATACGAACTTTCATGAGATCGGGCTGGATCTTTGGGCTTTTCGAAAAAAAAATAAATAAATAAATAAATAAAAACCTTTACAGAGTCTAAATATATTTTAAAAGCTGCTTTAAAATGCAATACTGTCGTTAAATACCCGATCTGTCAGATTTTTTTGTGATATAAATGCCCGCATTGCATTGTGGCTAAAGCAATAAAGTTATAACCAGAAAGCTATAAAGTCTTCTATCATTTATCGTCATAATGAAATGGCCACCTTACAAAGTTTCTAAACACAACTTCATGTCCTAATTCAACAGTTTTTGATGTGTAAATGTAAGAATAGTATCCATCTCTATTAATTAACTCACCGAGGGGTATGACCCATATGGTGACGTCAGCGTTATTAATTAGAGGATTTAATAAAAAAATAAAAATAGATAAAACTGATTAATTGAACACAATCGTAGCATATGATATAGGCCTATATAAATTAGCAAACTTCCGATAAAAATACGTTATCCAGCATGCTCTAGTTAAGCAGTCAGCTTAACTTACTTATGACAAGATCATGCTTAAACTGCTTGTTAAACTCACCTTTTAATGCCATTTTACCTGCAGTTGAGCGTTGGTTTTGTCAAACTCACCTCTGATTCCCGGTTTACCTGCAGTTGAGTGTCATTAAACTCAACGCTGAATGCGATTGCACACCGTGTGCGTTGTTAAACTCTCCGCTGTTGAACGCGCTAAACCTTTGCGCAGAGGGCACTTTGAAATCAGATTGTGAGGGTTTTTTAAACATCAAAAACCAGTTGGAGGCCAGATAAAAATGATCTAGGGGCAGCCATTTGACTCGCCCTGTTTTTTTTTTTTGGGTCGTGCTGACCCAAGACGTCTAATTTCAACGCTGCAGGCCAGGGTTTCAGAAAGAATCGTGCTGTTTCACGAAAGATTCATCCAATTGAAACACATTAGTTTAAAAAAAGTGCTGAAATTACGAAAATAACGGCAGAAAGTTGCGTGCTGGTAGCACGAAAGACTCCTCCAATTGAAATGCATAAGTTTAAAAATCATGCTGGAGTTACGAAAATAACGAAATTAACGTGCCCCAGCCACGACTAAATAGATTAATTTACGTGACCATATCACGAATTTCCGTGAGACTGGGTTGCGTATCGATGTCTTTTCATATCCTGGCGAATATTTGCATGAGCGCGATCGTTTTTCTAGGGAGTCGTTAATTTATTTAACAAACCTACTAAAACCACAAATCGCAAACGTGACAAACCGCGGGTCAGCGCTTAGCACCGAACAAATTCTTTGTATTTCTCTGCGCTTTTTTGCTACGGGGAGTTTTCTCTACAATGTGGGCGATGCAGAGCATGTGGGAAAGGCAACAGTGTGTAGAGCCGTTCGTACAATATGCATGGCACTGAAACGGTTTCTACACACTTTTGCACAGTTCCCTGGCCATAAACCTGTGCTCGTTATTAAAGAAGAATTCCACAGGGTGGCAGGTACACTTTCAGAAATTCTGTCATCTACTTCAATAAAATGACATTTCTTAATTTTAAGTTTATTTTGACTGGACAAGCACGTAAAGGTTACACAGACTTCTTAAACTTGTAATTAATCTTAATTTCAGGGTTCCCAAATGTGATTGGGTGCATTGATGGCACCTACATTCCTATTAAAGCTCCATCTATCAATGAGGGAGACTATGTTAATAGGAAGTCTGTGCATAGCATCAATGTGCAGGTAATAGCTATATTTTTTTGTTCCTTAATATTGGGGTTACCAATAATAAACTTATTGTTCTCCACAGGTAATATGCGGCGCAACCCACCTCATCACTAATGTTGAGGCAAAATGGCCTGGTTCTGTACATGATGCCAGAATATTTAGAGAGTCATCTCTGTGCAACAAATTTGAGCAGGGTACGTTTTGTTAGATAAATGCTTGTAGTCTTTATTACATTTACAAAACACCTCAAACATTACAGGACACTTCTATGGTTACTTGCTGGGGGACAGAAGATACCCTTGCCTCCCCTATATGATGACACCCTACCCTGATCCAGAGCCCGGACCACAGACACGCTTCAACCGGTCTCACAGCCGAACACGGGCCAAGGTGGAGATGACAATAGGCATTCTGAAGGCGAGGTTTCAATGTCTGCGTGGGCTCAGGGTCACTCCAAATAGGGCATGTGACATCACAGTTGCTTGTGTGGTACTTCACAACATTGCCACAATAAGAGGAGAGAGGCATCCCCCCCTGTCCTGATGAAGATGACCTAGAACAACACCCATTGAATCTAGCAGACCACAGAGATGGCAGAATGCTTAGAGACATGATTTGTCAATCACTTTATTTAATTTCTTTTATTTCTCCAGAGTTATTTTGGCTCCAGAAGGATTACACCTTATAAAACAAGAGGCCTATTAGTGTTGTCACGGTACCAAAATTTCAGTATTCGGTACCAATACCAGTAAATATTCACGGTTCTCGGTACCAATTTCGGTACCAAAGCTTAGTTTAAATTTACATATATTTAAGTGTTTATCACGGTTACAAGTATGGAAACTGTATATTTGTATTATAAACACTTTAGAAAAAAATTAGATAAAATGACCTAAAATAAACAATAGTATACACTAACACATTTTTAAAGTTGTTTGTAAAGTTCTAATCCATTAACATTTATTTAATGCACAATGAATGAAGTGAACAAACATGAACAATCAAGTGTTTCTATTAAATAACATTTACAAACATTAATTAATGTTGTAAAAATATATTGTTCACTCAATGTGTTGATGTGAAGTAGCTAATGTTGATAAATGGTATCTTATTGTAGCATTACCAAACTGTAGGCTACAGGAGAAAAAACATGTTTTATTTGACTTGACTGTACTTTTATTTAATCTAAAACTGCATTCATATTTAATTTTGAAAAGGCTTTTTAAAACTGCTGAGTTATAAAGGCAAGAATACGCCTAGAACTGGCACTGACATTAAATGACATAAATAGGGATGCATCGATACTAATACCAGTACTCTGGTGTCAGTTGGATACTACTGTGCTCATGTACTCGTAAAACTACCCCGAAAGCACTTTAGAGGCCGTTCACATATCGCGCGTGTTTTTTTTTTTATTATATTTTTGCGCGTGCTTATTCTTTCCAAAGCGCTTGCTCTCACGCGGCGTCTGTCGTTGCTATGCAACGAGTTTTTATTATGAGCGCGCTTGCCTCGCGCCTATATTTGAAATTGCGAATTTGCATGTAATCGGCCTCTTATGGCAACGTGACATTAGCTTAATCCAAAATATTTCCATGTGTGGCTCTTTCCTCCTTTCGTGTCAACAAGTGGATTCAGAGATAGAGAGCCAAATCAGCGTTATGAAGAGGACGCAACTGTGCACCTTTCAGACAGTGCGTCTAGAAATGGATTAACCTGGTATTCGGTACCCAGATAGCAAACTGACATTGAATCAACGTGGAAATATGACATCGAAACAACGTTGATCTGACATTGTTTTGCTCATCGAATTAACGTTGAACCAACGTCAGACGCGTCATTCTTTCAAAACTAACGGAAAATCAACTTGAAATCAACGCGTTGTTTCAACGTTATGAAAGCAAACCAATTTTCGATTTTCATTTAGCTTTGTAGAATGCCGCGTCTGACGTTGGTTCAACGTTAATTCGATGAGCAAAATCAACGTTGTTTCAATGTCATGAGAGACGTCGTTTCCACGTTGATTCAATGTCAGTTTGCTGTCTGGGAACCTAGAAAAGCTGGTACCGTAACATTTTTTTTTTTTAGTACCGACTTGGTACCGAAGTACCGAGTTTTTTGACAACACTAAGGCCTATATATTTCTTGTCAATATAGACCCCTTTTGCGCCGACGTCACAGTTACGTCACCGCACTAGCTGGAGGCAAAACAAAGTGAAAACTGGAGGCGCCCAATGTAAAACAGCACAGATTCGGCTACATAATAAGGAGCTTAAATAATTGTTACTATTATTAAATGTCATTTTGTTGTGTTGTTTGGTGCAAGAATTGATGAAAAATTAATATGCTGTATCTGGAACTTTTATTTCTAGAAAATATTCACATGATTAAAATCGCACTGTAATGTCACTCTTTACATTGTCGTGGTCTCGGCGCTGGCTCGGCAGAACTGCGGATCGTACACACAAGTCTTGTACAGGACCATATAGGCATCTAAAGATTTATATGCTCTCAGTTTCTCTTTACGATCGGTTTCTCTATAAGGTAGGTGTAGAAGTCAGGCCACCCAACCGAGGTAACGTACGTTAATCCTGTCAGATCGTCCATGCATTGAGTGAGCGTGTAGGCGGCTACGGGTCGGCCAATCTGGTTCTGTCCGTTAAAAATAACTTTTGGAAATAACAATCGTGGTCCTGGACACTGAGTGACCTTACACATTAAGATAATATCGGATTTTCTCCAGTCATTGTTAAAAAACAAGCTAACAATCCTTGCTAACTAGCGTTAGTGAAGCGGCCAGATGGATCTTTCTGCCTCCACCTAAGCCCCGCCCACAAAAAAACGTCACCGTGTTTACCAACTGTAAAAGGGTCTAAAGGCTACATTGTACTGTATTCTTAAGAAACGTAGATGTAAAGAAAAGTACATGCTTGTCGTCAAGTCATGCCACATGCTCAAAAAGACAATGGTTCAACTTTGCAAATGAACAAAAGAAAGGCAAGCATGTTTAAAATGTAAAAAAAATAAAACTAAAAACTTACGCATTTACTCAGTCAGTTATTTTTTGCCAAGCCAATTGTCTTTCCTTCGCATATGCAGCTGTGTTGCTTTTTTTCATTATAATGGGCTTAAACTCCTCATAAGCCAACATTAAAACTTCTAATTCAGCTTCAGAGAAGTACGCGGCACGTGACTTTTCACCCTTCGTTTCCATGGTGACTCCTGAATTCGGTGATCCATTGAAAATGCCTTTATATGTTCGGTGGGCGCGCACATTAACTCGAGGTTATTAGCAGTAGGTTGATTAAACTAACTCGACACCGGTGTTTTGGAACCAACATACCCCGAGTAAGCAGGTTTTGGGTTAATCAACCCAGAGTTTAGGGTTAATCTGATGGTTTATTAACCCAGCTTTCTGGAATACACCCCTGGAGTGCAGTAAACATAACCCTGCTTGCTAATTTCTTAATTTAGAATGTGTTTTTTTAATATATTTTTTTGAATATTAATTAGTTGTACACACTTTAAAATAAAAAATATATAAAATTGGTTGCTTGATGATGTCAAAATAATGAATTGTATTTTTATTGATTGAAAATCGTTTTTATAGACAAAACATATGCAGCATATATAATGCAACAAGTAAGATCTGCAACACAGAAACAAGATAAGGCATTTTCTTTTAACCATAATAACATTTAAAATGATCATGGGGATTTTTTTTATTATTGTGTTTTCTTTAACAGATACTACCCACTGTCCAGCATCTCTGTCTCAGTGTGGCCCTTCTGTTACTCTGTTTCAGTGTCCCCCTCCAGCAATTGATAAACCAGTATCCCTTGTCAAGTGCCCTGTTGAAACTAGTAAAATAAATGTCACACAAACACACAATCTTCAATCCCCTTCCATGCAGTCAGAGTTTCAAGAAACCCAACAAGGTGTGAACTGTTTCTAATATGTATAAAGTTAACTATGTATAAAGTTTATCTCTCACAATTTTAAACGGCTGTTTTCATAGAATTTACACACAGGACCACGCTACTGCTTCTGCTGCTTGACCTCACACAAATGCATCTGCATTTGTACTACAGAAATAAAATAGCATTTTACAAAAAGCTGGAGCAAGCCTTCAAAGAAAAAGGTTACAACATCACCATTGAAAAATTGCGCAAAAAAACTTGGCAACATGATCACAACTTACAAAAGGGCTAAAGACCGGTGTCGATCAACAGGAGAGGGAAACGTTACATGGGAGTATTACAAGGTTGGTGTGCTTTTTGTATTGAAATTACTGCAAATCACTGGGTTTACATAAAAAATAATTTCTAAAGCATCTCTATTTACATTGTTTTACATGTTTTCTCAAAGGAAATGGAAGACTTATTTGGCAAATCTGGAGTTGGGAGTGCACCATCAGGCACAATCTGTTCAACTCCTCTGTTCAACACGACCTCATCCCAGACCAAGTCCTCAATTGCACAGGCCACAGGCTCCCAAGAACAGCCTCTCCCAGAAGCACATTCTCTCTCAGAAAAACAACCAGGTCCCTCCACTGCTATGCCCTCCAAAGAAATGCACAGAAGGAGACAAACATCCACATTTTGTGAAGTATATGAAGCGCATTCAGAGAGGAGAACAGCTGCTCTTGAGTCACTAGTACGGCCTGACTGGGAGCGCCGAAGAAGGCTTAAAGAGAGGCGGAGAAGTATGTTTGAAAAAAAATCTCTTACCTGCCTTGAAGAAATCCTTGAACAACTAAAAAGTCCCAGGAAATGATAATCAATCCATTAAAAATAAAGATTAACTATATAATCCATTTCCATGTGTATCATCATTTTATTGCTTATCACATCATTATTATAGAGCAGTGTTGTAGTCGAGACCACCTCACTCGAGTCCGAGTCGACACCGAGACCAGAGAGAGTCGAGTCCGAGTCGACACCGAGTCCATAGAGAGTCGAGTCCGAGACCAGAGACGGTCGAGTCCGAGTCGACACCGAGACCAGAGAGAGTCGAGACCGAGTCAAGACCGAGTCCATAGAGAGTCGAGTCCGAGACCAGAGACGGTCGAGTCCGAGTCGAGACCGAGACCAGTGAGGGTTGATTACCTAATTTACTTTTATTTACTTAGAATAATCCTTTTTTTTTTTTTTTTTTTTACTGAATTTACTTAGAGTTTAAAAAATATGATCAGTTTAGGGTAAAAAGGCCACATAGTAGGTGGTGTTAAAAGTAATTTTATTACAATTTGTCATGTGCAGTTTTGCACTAGAAAATCACCAATCACTGGGCGTGTCAATCAATTTAAAGATATATTTTATTAACATACATTAATAATCATTAAAAAATATTTTGAATTGAACTCGAGTGGACTCGGGAATAATTCCGAGTCCTAAAAAAAAAAATGTTCGAGTACGAGTCAATTCCGAGTCCAAATGCACACGAGTCCATGACAAGACCAAGACCATTAAAATATGGTCTCGAGACCGAGTCCGAGTACTACAACACTGTTATAGAGCACACAAAACATTCCTCCCTAGACAGGGGACAGTGGTTGACAAGCAGAATATGTCAATCATTTGATAGTACAGACTGCAGATAATTAAGCACTTAATAAAGTAAAGGTTTTATTTACTGTTTGTTTTCATTAGATCTATGCCACATGAGTAACGTAACGCATTACAATTCTGGGACAGTAATATTGTAAGGTAATGAATTACTTTTAAATAACAGTAACAAGTAATACCTAATGTATTACGGTTTGGAAGTAACTTGCACAACACTGTCCATGAGAGAGCTTTTTAAATACAATATGTTCTGCATTTTCCTCAAAATTCTTCATTTTTACCTGAGTCTTGCCTTAAATTATTGAATTTTGGCAACTGTGTAGAACTGTGTAGATGTTAGTCAAGTGGCGCAATGGGATGAATGACAGGCACCTGACATATAAATAGTGGGTTTAAGTCTTGTGTAGGTCAACTTTAGAATTGTTTATAAAGTTTCATTTCAATTCCTTTACTATCCATGTGAGAACTTTTTAAATACAATATGTTCCCCATTTTCTTCAAAATTCTTCATTTAACATGATTGTGTCTTGAAACTATTGAATTTCAAAAGCTGTCTAGATGTGTGCTGGCCAAGTGGTGCAATGTGACGAGTGACAGGCACCTAACCTATAGATAGTGGGTTAGAGTCCTCTGTGGGTCAACTTTAAAATCATATATAAAGTTGTCATTTCAATTCCTTTATTATCCATGTAAGAGCTGTACTAATCTTTCTTACTCTTGGATTAGAAATAAATATGTTTTTTTACTACTACATTATTTATTCTGTGTTTGATTCAATGTTTGTCATGGTCCAATTAAATCAATTAAATTAGACTGGCTTTTATAAATTTCAAGTTAACTAAATAAAGATTTAAATCAAACAAATGCATATACAATAGTTTAAATATTGTCAATGGGCAAAGTTAGTTAAAATTAACATTCAGGTTGGACAATGTTTTAACTGTTGTCCTGTAGACAGTCACTTTAAAAACAACAATTAAAAAAAATAGCATACTACAAATTAAATGAAAATTATGTAAGTGCTCCATCTACTAAGCTTTTTTATGACGCACTTTGTAAAAGACACCAATTTTTTGTAGAATGAATTCATATACTAATTATAGTGTCTATCCATTTAGTAAAAGTAGAAAATCAAAGACATTAAAATGAAGGATATGGCTACAGAGACAAAGTATATTTCAATCATTTTATTAAAAACGTTATTTTTAACATGTTGTGCCTTAATACCCCAGTGAGCAAGCCAAAAGGCGACAGTGGCAAGGAAAAACTCCCTTAGACAGCAGTGTGGAACATCATGGACCAAGGGCTGGAACATAATCATAATCAGGAACCAGACTCAGCAGGGGCAATCCATCCTCTTTTGGCTGGCACATATTAAAATAACTATACATAGGCCAAACGTAATACAAGCCATCCATTCAACATTGTTACAGTGGAGATTATGTATTCAGTTGTAAAATAACTTAATTGACTATTGACTGCCTGCATACGTTTACATTTTTTTCAGACCAATTTTTGAATTTATAGTTGAGAAGAATGTTGTTGTCACTATTTCTAGAAGGGGAAAAGCAATAATAAACCAAATCACAAAATGATACATTTTCAGTAACATATTTCTAATTCTAAGGGCTCTGACACTATGACAGGGTTTTTAAAGCACCATTATACAACACATTTTACTGTTCCTTTTATTTAGTGATGTTCAAGTACACAGAGTAATTTCTCATGAAGCTTCATGCTGGTGCAGAGAAACTGATGATCATATTTTGCTATATAAATTGGAAAAAAAAAAAAAGTTCATTGCTGCTGAACATTTTACCTGCCACAACATGGCATTATTTTTGATGCTCCTCAATCAGGGTAAAGCTTAAAAGATTCAAGAGGCTTCAGTTCTCCATCCCTAGCAAGCATTATACAAGTACATTTACCTTTCAGTTATTTCGTATTAAACTCGACTAAACTAAGCTTCCAAATTTTAAAAAGATTACCTTTGATTAAGGTCCTAATTACTAATTTCTGCAATCACCCTAATAGCTTAATTGAATCACTTGTTAATTGAATACCAAGAGTTGTCATTTTCTGTTCGAGTAGGCCTAATCTACTATAAATCACACCACTTGCAAACATCTTTTTTGCCATGCAACATCAAAAATGAACAAAAATTTAAATAAACCAGACACCAGTGAATCTGACAACTGCATTTATGCTTACATTCATGCAGTTACCAGAGTGCAACCCAGATAGCAAACTGACATTGAATCAACGTGGAAATATGACATCGAAACAACGTTGATCTGACATTGTTTTGCTCATCGAATTAACGTTGAACCAACGTCAGACGCGTCATTCTTTCAAAACTAACGGAAAATCAACTTGAAATCAACGCGTTGTTTCAACGTTATGAAAGCAAACCAATTTTCGATTTTCATTTAGCTTTGAAGAATGCCGCGTCTGACGTTGGTTCAACGTTAATTCGATGAGCAAAATCAACGTTGTTTCAATGTCATGAGAGACGTCGTTTCCACGTTGATTTATCTTGCTGGACTCTATATACAAACACCATTAATGCATTTAAAACTGGTTAATGTGTAGAAAGGCTTGACTGTGTCTTCTTATTATTAATATTATTTATAACAGCAGTTGTATACATTTCCCTTATAACCATTGTTTATTGTTGTAAATTTTGATGTACTTGTACTATTTTATTTTAATTTTCAGAGCACTAAAATATCTGCTACAGTATGCAAGCTAAACAATGCAACCACTGTAAAGGCCTGGGGTACAGACTGAGATCCAAGAATGTTCTTTGCAAGATTCGTCAGGAGAAATTCAACTTACTCTTTGGGAAAAACAAATTTCACAACTGCAACTAGGTAACTCGTACACATTCACCAATCTTAAAACCAGACAGGGCAGGGGAAGTTTGTTCAGCATAAGTTTAAATAGGATTTAAGTTAGTTGGCTTTCACAAACCAACATAATAAATCATGTATCCAAACAAGGCAAACTGCCTTCTTTATCTTAGCAAAATCATAATTTTCCAGTGGTTCAATGAGATGAGTGTTAGGCTTCTGACCCAGAGGTAGTGGGCAAGTTGAAGTTGTACTAAGATGTAATTTCAATTTCTTTGTCATGCTGTTAAGTATTGTACTAGTATTTCTTATTAAATATACAGTGTGTTTCATTTTTATACAAAGTCTTCATTTTGAGTAATGAAGTGGTCATGAAGTTATGAAGTAAGAATACTTTGGTTACTAAAGTTTCTTTGAAAGTTTTGAAAGGAAAGTATTTTTGACTACTTTTTGAAGCCAAGGAACCATTGAAGTGCTTGGCCCCGTAGAGGCTGCTTGCAGCTTTAATTTGTTATAGTAATCACTAGCATATAAATTTAAACATTTTCTTTGTGACAGAAGTTATGAATGCTGTTCAGCACCTCAAGTACTTTACAGATACAGATAGCTTTATTAATCCCCAAAGGGCAATTCAATTAAAAAGTATGAAGAAGCAAAGAGGAAGGCTAAGGCAAACATGGAAAATGCAACTGCATATCTTTAACATCGGATATGTGGACTTCTATCAACGTGGATGCATATATAGCAATAACTTGCCACTACATTGATGACAGTTATAGGCTGAATACAGTTTTGTTGGATGTTGAGAAGTTCCCAAACAGGCACTCAGCGGAAAATATGGCCCTGGTTAAAACGAATGTCATGATGGAATGGACAATCAAGGACAAAGTGAAGTGTCTTGTCACAGATGCAGCAGCAAACATGATTGCTTGTGCAAGAATTCTGCAAGTGAATTCTACAGTTTGCATTGCACATGCACTTAACACCATGGTTAAAAAGTCTTTTGATCAGGTACCAGCTCTGTGTGACATTCAGAGCAAAGCAAAAAATGTGGTCACCTATTTTCGGAGCAGTACCTCTGCCAAAGAAATGTTGACCCAGGTGCAGCAAGAGATGAACAGGCCAGTTCTGAAACTAGTGAATGAAGTGTAAACACGTTGGAACAGCACTTTTCTCATGCTTCAACGGCTGCACGGGGAAAGGCAAACTGTGGGAGCATCCCTTGCCTCACTTAAAACTGATATAGCTCCACTTCTTGCAGAAGACTATGAAGCCATACAGCAAATTCTGTGTATTCTCAGCCCATTACACCTGGCAACAGTAGAGCTGTCCGAGGAAAGACGAGCGTCTGGCTCCAAAGTAATTCCTTTGCTAAAAATGATTCACCATTCATTACAGGCTGAACAACTAAGCTATTTATTTTTATTTGTGTTGAATAATCATTAGCAAATTCTAATGTCTTTTTTTATTAATTTTGTATTTTTGCACAGAGTAAATAATTTTGTATTTCATAGGTTAACCATGGCAATCACAAAGGAATTAACTGAAGCTCATCAGGCGTCTGAGGGAGCATATCTGGAATATGGAGTCGCTCAGCATAACGACCATGGGAACTCTACTGGACCCAAGGTTTAAAAAGTTGGGTTTCCTTCACCAAACTAAAATGACAGAGGCTGTAAGACGGCTAAAAGCAGAATGTGGTAATGTCATCTGGACCAAAGATGAAAGACCATTCACATCATCCAGCACTCAGTCAACAGAAGCACCATCATCAACCCAACAACCCACACCAAACTCAGGTATTTATTCAATAATTTTAAATTTTTTTAATTATTGTGTTTTATAATTGTTGACCGTTGATGTGTCTTATTTTCAGTCAATGTACATGGAGCAAGAACTGGAGCCAGCATCTGAGGGGAGCTCTAGCGAGTCAAGTCACATTTATTTATATAGCGCTTTTCACAATACAGATTGTATCAAAGCAGCTTCACAGTGATAACATGAAAGTAGTACAACACAGATCAATAATATTGTTAATTATTAAATAACCCCGACTAAGCAAGCCAAAAGCAAGGCGACAGTGGCAAGGAACCACAACTCCATCAGATTGGATGGAGAAAAAAAAAAACCTTGGGAGAACCCAGGCTCAGTCGGGGGCCAGTTCTCCTCTGGCTTACATTCATATTGTTTATATATAAATATTAAATATAAATATTGTTTATATATAAAACGGCGCCATAACATATCGCCGGCGTTGAGTCATCTCATCACAGGCGTTGGGCCATCCGAAATCCCCGTCAGAGGCTGGACACAAAACTGGACCTGACGAACGCCATTTTTCCGAGATAACAGCAGAAAGGCATATGGGAAATAATTAGCATAGCTGATGTTCATAATGATTTCCATTATACGGGAGTCGGTGTTAGAAACCACTATCTCACAAGCTCTCCGCAGCCCAACCATACACGCCGACCCGTTTGACTAAGCTTGTCGAGCCCCACTGTCGGTTCCGTATGGCATAACAGAGGACTAAAAGGTAAGCATTATGTGAATGCTTGACTAAAGAGATGCATTTTTAATCTAGTTTTAAACTGTGTCAGCGAGTCAGAGCCTCGGACCGTATTGGAAAGGCCATTCCAGAGTTTTGGAGCTAAATGCGAGAACGCCCTCCCTCCTTTAGTGGACTTCGATATCCTAGGAATGACCAGAAGCCTTGAATTTAGTGATCTTAAGGAACGCTGTGGATTGTAGGGTGAAAGAAGGTCCGTTAAGTACATAGGAGCTAAACCATTTAGGTCTTTATAGGTTAGTAGCAGTACTTTGTAGTTGATACGGAGCTTAATAGGTAACCAGTGTAGAGATGATAAAATTGGTGTTATATGATCATATTTTCTTGACCTAGTAAGAACTCTAGCGGCTGCATTTTGTACTAACTGTAGCTTGTTTATTGAGGATGCAGGACAACCGGCTAATAAAGCATTACAGTAATCTAGTCTCGAGGTCATGAATGCGTGAACTAATTTCTCTGCATCAGAGATAGATAGCATGTTACGTAGCTTAGCAATGTTTCTAAGGTGGAAAAAGGCTGTTCTTGTAACATATGAAATATGATTTTCGAAAGACAAGTTGCGGTCTAGTATAACACCCAGGTCTTTTACTGTAGCAGATAAAGTAACAGGATAGCCGTCTGTATTAAAGTTGTATTGTAAGAGGTTTTGTGAGTAGTTTTTTGGACCAATAAGTAATACCTCCGTTTTATCTGAATTTAATAGCAGGAATTTACGCGTCATCCAGCATTTTATATCTTTGAGACACTCTGTCATTTTAGATGAGTTAGTGTTTTCATCTGGTCGTGACGAAATATATAATTCAGTGTCGTCAGCGTAACAGTGGAAATTAATTCCATGTTTTCTTATAATATTACCAAGATCACAATCGATATACTCACCAGATGCATCTCATCACTCCGTCTTGGATACCACTCCATTAACACCGCCTATACATTAGAAGCTATGTTCATCCTAGGATTCTTCGGTTTTCTCCGCTGTTCCGAACTGACCATCACTTCCTTATTTTACCCAAGTATCCATCCCACTATTTCAGACCTCCAGATCGTAGATAATGAATCCATATCATTCAAAACGAACAGAGACAAAAAAGGTCACTTCGTATATATATTTTCAATCTCCAAGCTCCAATCCAACCGTACCATGCACTTTTTAATTACCTGCAGTACAAACTTTCTACGTCCAAATCCCCACTCGACCCACTTTTCACTAACGACTCCAATCATCCAGCTACGAGATTCTGGTTTCAAAAGCATCTTAAAGCAGTCCTCATCAAATCCGGCATCTCAGCAGAGCATTAAGTAGAAGAAAGATGGCGGTGACAGTGGCCAGTGGACAATGTGCCAGGCAGGACAGGTGAAGCAGTAGTGTCTCGCCAGGATACGCCAGATGATGGACTGGAGCAATTAATGGCCTTCTTCATCAGTGAGACAGACACCAGAGTTCTCATTGAGACCAGAGGGCCTCAGTAACGTGCCCTCAACCCCAGCTGCTGTAGCAATGTTATTTGGACTTACATATGTGCTAAACCTCAATTATCTAAAATAACTGAAATTCACTTGAGTTTTTTCAAAAAGTGTTAAAGAAACTTAACAAGAAAAATGACCTCCAAAATATGTCGCCTCTGCACTCTGCTGCCTAGTCAATGTGCTTTGATGAACACACACACCAACACGGTATCAAGACACTAATACAGGCACATTAGTTATTTTGTTAATTGCTAACATTTATTACCTAAACTAAAGTGTTACCTTCATTTCATCAATCAGTTCAACTTAAATATTTTATCAGTTAACCATTTTAAACATTTCAATTTATTTGATCAGAGCTCTTGTTTAAAACAAATCAATTGGGCGCATCAAATACGGTTTTATTATTGGCTATGTATATTTTCATTCTTTGACGCATGTCTGTAGTATTGCTAATTAGACAAACTTTGTTCCTTCTAACCAGCTGAATGGTAGGCCCTGGACCATATTATATAAGTATAAAGTAGGCTATAAACTCATCGTCAAATAAGAGGGCTATAGCCCCTGCCCGCCCCTATTTGTTACGCGACTTTAGGTACTATGAGTATGAAATGCCCTATATAAGTTCAAGTTATAATTATTAACTATGCTGTAAGGGCAGTGCCATACTTAAAATGACCAGTAGTTGATTGTCTAGTGTTCTCATTCCATATTTTCACCCTCAACCACCCCACACTTTAGGAACCAATGTCGCATAGAAAGGAATGTGCAGGTGTACAGGTAATTGCATTTGTTAGAAATGCCAATGTATGGGCCATTGCTACCAGAACAGTGAGCTGTACAGCGAGGAAACCCAAATAAATCGTCATTCTTAAATTTTTGCGGCTAAGAAGACCCTACCTAGGCTAACACCCCTGAAACCCCGCCCCAAAATGCCTGATACACCGTGCCCTGATGTTAATGACTAACCAGCCAAAGACCAGGAAAATTAGGCAACTTTTATATAATTTCATCGTATCATTATTGTGAAACCCATTTTATGTCTCTTTCCAAACAGATATGCCAGGACCTGGTTCAACCACAAAAAAATGTGTGTCTTGTTCTATGCCACTCAATGTGGCTTGCAAGACGTACAAGTACTGCAAAGCAGCGCAGCCCCACAAGCTTCGTTTAAAAAAAAAAATTAGAAAGATTTGATTTGAAATCAGAGACATGGTCCCAGGCCCAGAAAAGGAATAACACTTCATCCCACCTGAGGGATGACGCTTCTTTGTCGGTATGTTACAGACTATTATTAAATTTCCTTGGCTTGCATGCATAAGTAATTAAACGCCTGTATTTTTTTTTACACTTATTGACTCATCATAATTAAGATCTTCTGAATGAAAAATCACTAGTGTATAAAGCTTCTACTTGATCCCAAAATTCTAAAGACTGTTATTGCAGCGAAATGGTTCTTATGAGTATGCACGCAGCATATGTCATAACAAAGAACTTGCTTTAACTGACTCTGAAATTTAGAAATGCTCAGAAATAATGTAGATTTTGCTTTACTCTTGTAGGAAGCTGGAAAGGTTTCAGGCCCTTGGCTCCAGGAGTGTGTTGTTTATATACCACCCCAGAATCAAATCGTGGACTAGTAACGTGCTTCTGCCCAGATCTAAAATTACTGAGACTGCATCTGCCTGCCTAGAGAGGATGGAGGCATTGTTTGAATTTGTTGTGCAAGGTATTGTTTTATGTTAAAGTAAAACAAGACATCATTAGATAAATAGTAAGCTGAGTTTTTGTTGAAATAGCAATAATGCCATATTGAAATCAATTAAACCCTTTAATTATATGGTGTTATTGAAATTATTTTTTGACTTCTGTTAATACTAGGTTGGAGTCAATCAGAGACAGTAGCAGCCTCAGCAGCAGAGATCCCACAGCCTCCTGTGGACAACTAACTGGCCGCATCAAGTAAGTGTTGCATAGTTACATAATGTACTGATATTTCACCACAGATGCAGTTTGTAATTTCACATTTTGTATTACTGGTTGCTTTCAGATTATTATGGAGCCCCTTCTCTTGCCATTCCTTCCCCTCCAGCCCCTACTCTTGCCATCCCTACTTCTGGAGGAAACAAGAGGAAGAAGAAGATTGGTGGGTGTATATGTTTTCAAAAAATTATTTTTTTTACCAATATAAATGTGAAATTATGTGTTTGTCTGTTTATAACAGCAATCAAGAAAAAGGTGGTGGTCCTGCACCACCACAGTATAACCCGCCAGAAGAGCTGGCCCTCGGTTTAAATGTGAACCGACATTGTGGAGGGCATCCCTGGGGGCAGCTCTTCCTTAGACCAAAAGCCAGGGACCAGTAGCAACACCTTCATTACTGGTAAATGAGTTTTAAATGATCTTACTACACTGTAAATAATTTGTTGCTGCGTTAAATTAAGTAGGCCTATAATCCAAATGGCTGGTAAAGTCATACCGACTCATAAATATTGAGTAGTAATGAATTGCTTTGACTTGTGAAGGTGAAAACTGCATAACTTAATTTAAAACTATTTTGCAATATGTTATTGATCACATTTTTTTCCTAGTGTAGTTCATTGTAATTCCATTGTGTTCTCTTTTGTGTAGTTTTACATAATACACCAACACTTTTACCTGTTCCCAAGCAAGTGGTGGCTGAAGCATGTGCAGTAAGTGGACTTTCTAACTTTACATCAAAAGGAAAGAAAGTGCAACATTTTGTAATACCCATTTGTTTCTTTTGCACAGGACAGTGAAGAAACCCTCTCAGATCACGGTCCTTTGGAGGAAGTACTTTTAAGTGCATAAATAACTACTTAATTTATAGTTGTGTACATATCATTTCTGACTGCAATATGAATTGTAGGAGGACAGGCCTACAGTACAAAGTGATACAGAGGTGGGCAGTGTAGTATATTTCCTTTTTATTTCTGTTGCACGAGGCTTGTGTGTGTGTGTGTTTTTTTGTTAATTCTTTTTATCCAAAAATGGCACAGGGTGATATCCGTACCCCATATAAACGGAATCTACAAAAATTGAAAATTCAGTATTTTGAACTGAAAAAACAAAAATTAAGGGGAGAAATAGAACTTGACACCTTAAAGAAGAAAAAACTGGCACTAGAGATTGAGTTGCTTCAAAGGGAAGTTCAGAGTAAGTGCTAATACACTTACACATATCTTATTGCAGAAAAAAGATGACCATCACTGGCTTTTCTTGAAAAAGAATAATTGAAATAAATAAATCAAGGAACTAAGCATGTTGTCTTGTCTTCTATTCATTTAATGAATGTTTTTGTTTGTAAAAAATATATATACACACATGTGTATATATATATATATATATATATATAAATATATTAGGGGTTTCACAACTACTGATTTTTTTGCTAGTCAACTAGTTTTGGATAACAGTCGACGACTAGTCGACTAGTCGTTAAATGGTTTATTCTAGGGGTGTGCAATATTACGAATAGTAAATGTCTCCACAATCTGCTTTTGAAGAAATATGGTATCCTGTTACAGTGCATTCTATCAGTTCTGGCGCCTCTGTCTCAACTGTACAACGCGACGTAGCAGTGATTACTGGTACAGCTTACCCTTCCCAAAATCTTTCATGTCCAGGTCCAGATTTCAGGCCATTTCTTGGAATCTGCATCATTGCGATCCTGAGGATGATCGAGACAACTCCAGAAAAAAAGGGGACTAAAGCCTACGACAGACTTTTCAAGATCAAGCCCCTGTACAACCACATCGTCTTGGCATGCAAAACCTATTTCCATCCAGACAGACAGCTAGCAGTGGACGCTACCAAGTGGGGCTACAAACTCTACGTGCGGGCTGATTCTGCATGCGGTTACACGTGGAACTTCGTCTATGAAGGCAAGTCTTCCTCGGCCACTGGTAAAGGGCTCAGTTACGATTCTGTCATGCAGCTCCTGGATTTGTCACTTCTTGGCAAAGGCTACAAGCTTTTTTATAGACAATTTCTACACAAGCCCCTGCCTTTTTTGGGACTTGCTCTCAAAGAAGACTCTAGCATGTGGTACTATACGCACCAACCAGCGGGGCTTCCCCAAAACCAAGGTAAATGACATCAGCCGCAGAGCCCAAAGGGGAACCATTCGATGGCTCCGAGATGGGAAGCTTCTGTTTGTAAAGTGGATGGACACACGAGGTGACAATGTGTTCAACAATGCACAAGGCATATGAAGGTGATGAAGTCCTCAGGCGTGTCAAGAATCCAAAGGGTGTATGGGAAAGGCAGAGAGTCCCGATTCCAGCGGCAGTCAAAGATTATAATAAACATGGGAGGTGTGGATCTGTCAGATGCCCTAATTGGGTACTATAATGTCCTGCACAAAACCACAAAATGGTACAAGACTTTTTTTTCATTTTGTTGACATTGCGGTGGTAAACGGTTTCATTCTTCACCAGCACCTCTGCAAATCTCAGAACAAAAGAGACTTAGAGAAGACATTGCCTCCCTTCAATTCAAGCTCAATAACTTTTGATAAGAAGGTGATACAAAGATAATTCTTTTTTTATACATTCACTGCCACATAGTGGAATCAAAAGAAACTTTCTGAAGGGAAATAGACCAAACAGATCCTAAATTACAGACTCTCAACTAAAAACTAAATTTAAAAAAATCCATCAAAATCTGACTTGTCTTTATTTATCATAAAATTGTGAATACATACAATAAGATATAGGCAATATTCTACCACTGTGTTAAAATTTAGAGTGGTTTTTTTATCAAATGAGACCGTTTTCATCCATTTACTCCAATGTATGTGTGTAGCAAACCATTTTAAAGTCAGGTATGTCCAATTCTTTTATAAATCAAAAATGGAGACTTCAAAGGTACATTTGGAGACACCAGTGACTCCTTTCAGATAAATCTCAATAACTTTTTAGTAGAATAACTCATCAAAAAAATTATTTTTGCCCATGTTTACAGCCACCTAGTGGAATCAAAAGAAACTTTCTGAAGGGAAATAGACCAAACAGATCCTAAATTACAGACTCTCAACTAAAAACTAAATTTAAAATCAATCAAATCTGACTTTTTGTCCTTATCATAAAATTGTGAATACATACAATAAGATGTATTCACAGGCAATAGGCAATATTCTACCACTGTGTTAAAATTTAGAGTGTTTTATATCAAATGAGACCGTTTTCATCCATTTACTCCAATGTATGTGTGTAGGACATCATTTTAAAATCTGGTATGCTTAATTATTTTAGCAATCAAAAATGGATACTGTGAAAGTACACTTGTGTTTAGAATGAGTTAACAAAAAAAAAAATATTTTTGTCCCTGTTTACTGCCACCTAGTGGAATCGAAAGAAACTTTCAGAAGAGGCATAGACAACAGGTCCAAAGTTACAGATTTTCTATATATATATATATATATATATATATATATATATATATATATATATATATATATATATATTATCTATAAAAAATTTGATTTTATAAGTGTTTATCAAAGCATTGTAAATAAATACAATAAATTATATGCAATATTCCACCACTGGGTAAAAATTTAGAGTGTTTTCTGTAAAATTATACCATTTTTATCCATTTATTCCAAAGTATGTGGGCAGGACGCTCTTTTAAATTCAGATATGCCAAATTGTCTAAAAAATTCAAAATATGCTGCAGAGTTGATTAACCGTGTTGAAGTATGAGGAAATACAACTTAATACAATCACTATTTATTCTAGAAAAAAGGGCTGTACATACTATAAAAGGCTGATTATCTTGAACACACAAATCCACTTTTTCTTAAATCTAAATTATTAAAAAATACAGGACCTAGTTAAAGTTATTACAGCAAAAATTTTATTTAAAGCATTTTACAACCTTTTACCTGCTAACATACAAAAGTTATTTACACAGAGAGAGGAGTCATACAGTTTGAGGGGTTATGGTAACTTTGTAATACCAGTGGTTAGAACAACTAGAAGAAGTTTTGGTAACGCTTTCTTTTACAGTCCAGTTACCCATGTAAATACTATGTACTTATTTTAGTAACTACAATTACTGGGTAATAACTAGTACTAACCCTGAACCTACCCCAAAACCTATCTATGTTGTGTTTGTGTCTGTATGTAGGGTTAAACTTTGGAATAGTTTGGGGCTTGAACTCAAACAAAGCCAAAATATCCATCAATTTAAAGTACATTATAAACAGAAGGTCTTATCGCAATACATGGCGGACATGGTTTAATTTTGTGGGTTGTATTTATGTATTTATAGTCTGTTTATATCACCCTGTAGGTATTCTGATTACCATTGTTGGTATTATCATAGATGTATCCATGTGTTCATAATCTGTCTTATTTTACCTTGTAGGTGGTATTTGACTACCATTGGTGGTATTATTAGGGCCCAAGCCCTGAAAGGGCGAAGGCCCTATTGTTTTCCTTAGGATTCCTCTTCTTATTATTATTCCGTAACCTTTTTGGCACTTTTGGAGCCCTTAATATGCTCGAAAACTCTTGAAACTTTGCACACGGGTCAGAACCCGTGGCCATCAGAGCCGGGCTGAAGCTGGTACCTGGGCATGGCAGGGCGGCTCGTCAGCGCCCCCTGGAACAGGGTCCGAACACTTGGTCCATAACTCAAACACGCTTGTATGTAATAATATGAAACTCGGTACACATGTAGATCTCATCGTTTCATCTATACCTCACACTCTTACTTTTTACCCCAGCCCAACAGGAAGTCGGCTATTGAGGTTTGTTTGTAAAACGCTCGCAATGGAATGTCAAATACTCCTCCTAGAGCTTTGATCCAAATTCGACGAAACTCGGTCAGCGTGAAGTCAAGACATTGAGGATGAAAGTTTGCGAGGGGATTTTGCGGGGATTTTGCGATGGCGAGAAATGTGAAACAGGAAGTTTGTTATAACTTCAGCATACATTAACTGATCTTGATGAAACTTCAGCAGTGTGTTCGCTGTAAGAGGACGATCACATGGATGTGACTATTGTGAGTCAAAGTTATAGCGCCACCAACTGGCAGCAGTAAGTGTGTCACTTTCAAAATGCTTTGAAATCACCCTCTTATTTTAACCCGATTTGCTTCAAACTTCATCTGTATTATGTAAATACAAGGCAGATGAAGACCTGTGAATGGATTCTTGATATCTTTGAAACTGTTGCCGTGGCAACGCATCAAACTTTACCATTCTTTTAGGATGCTTTTGAGACTCTTAGCATGCTTGAAATTGCATGAAACTCAACAGACACATCACATTTATTAGCCAGTAGACATGTGCAAAGTTTCAGAAACGGGCATGGTGCAAGGACTAAATAGCGCCACCTTTTGACAAAAGTGGGGTTGTTAGTTTTATCTACAGTTACAAAAATCAGTATATACATCGTACTCCTCAAGCCGGACAACTTTCTAATACAGTCATTAGCTCGGACCAAAAGGAAGTCAGATATTTTGGTTGGAATATGGTGAGCCTCTCTCTGAGCCTACGTCCCTGTAATGCAAGCCCTTTTAACATTTAAAAGCTAAGTTTGCCTATCCGGAATTAACATTGTAGATATCAACAACGTCTTTCTGTCTAGTTGTAATTACATTTTGGATAGTTTGTATTATCATTTAAAATATCTGTAACATAATTGTGACTAGTTGAAATGACAGAGTATGGCAAGCCATTTTAACATTTAATCATGAAAGGGCCTAAAGGAACCGGGGTTGCGGTGCCACCGGCTTGGGCCCGCCATCGCTGCTCGCAGCTATATTTATAATTGTTACCCAAGATCAAGATCATATATGGTGTGTATTTAGGATATGATTTGTTTTCGGTATTGTTTTGCTTTTGGTGAGGGAGAAGGGGTTCCCCTTCTTTCTTTCCTCATGTTTTCTTATATGTATTTATATACAAAATTGTAATTGAGTGTTATGATAATGTGTAAGGAAGCAGCTACCATTGTTTGGTTTTGTTTTTCCTGTTAATGGTAACCGGGGTGGGTTTAAATAAGTTTTACTTCTACCCACTCCGTTTCGAGCAATAGATTTAAGTTTTGTTAAAGCTGATGAAAGTATGATGAATTTAAAGGCTTGAACAGATTAATCAAAATGCTTCTTATTGCCTTGTCATGTGGAACTACATATTGCTCGAAATAAAAAAATAAAATTTCATTCATTCAGTTTCTTCCCGTTGCTAAGTAACGAAACTATGTCGAGTATTTAAAAGGTTATCTAAAGCCCCTTTTCCACCAAACCATTTTGAGAGCCGGTTTGGAGCTGGTGCCTGCGCGCGAACCAGTTCTTTGTGTTTCGACAGAACTGGTTCTCGGCAAGGAGAACTACTGTAGTTCCAAAGCGGCACCAGCTCTTTGCTGGACTAGAACCGTTCTTTTACCACGTCATGCTTACGTCAGGGGCTGGGGCGGGTTTAGATGTGTTCTAAACATCATTTCTGACCATAATAAAAGATCGCAAAGCCAAGAGCAACATTTGCAGAAACTCGATGGAGTCCGCCTTTGTAATTGTTATGCTTGAAGTTAACGCAAGCATTTCTAGTTTTGTATTTTTTTTATTGAAGACATTATAAGCAAAGAAGAAAACAGTCCCAAACAAATAAATGGAAAGAAAAAAAGACACAAGACAGGGGTACATAACTTATCAGAAAAAGATTACATATTAAACGAAAAGATTTACATATTTTAATTATTTTTAAAGCCTTCTTGGTAGTTAACCATAATCGAGATAATCCCAAAGCAATGTTGTACTTGCAAGCGTTTCTAGCTAGTATGGCGACTACACAGTGACGTAACGATGTCGTTCCCTGGGCGCTCTAGTCAGTGGAAAAATAAAGAGGTTCTGAAGCGGTTCGCACGTTGAACCAACTCCGAACCAACTTTGAACCAGCACCACGTCCAACCAGTTCTTTTTTTGGTGGAAAAGGGGTAAGAGTGTAGAAGAACAAGAGGCAAAACTCTGATGCTTTTTTGGTAACAGCCACTAGATGGCGCTTCGGTAGCATGGCCGCCATTTCGGGGTGAAAATTCCAACCGGAGTTACTGGACAACAGCACAGATAACAGTTTTTTGAGGCCGTTTTTTTCTTGCATTAGTGAGTATTTCCATTGTATGCAACTTTACACTTTTACTACTATTATTAGTTACCAACTCCACTAGGCCTGAAATATATTTTGTACATTTTAATCACCTGGATCATGCTACAAACATGATGATCATTGATGCGCTGTCTCCGTTATCCTATTACTTTAATTGAACGTTGGCTGTGTTTTTTTTGTTTACATAGTCTTGCTTTAACGGTCATTAATATAAGATTAACTTTTTACTATAAAGCTATTCTATTGCTGTTATATATTTATTGTCAAACATTTACATTTTAGTACAACATTTATGTGATGAATTAATTTATTTCATTTATAACTTATTTTTGTATGTAACGTGTACCTCCAAACGGTCTAACGTTAATGAACTGATATCACTTTATTCTGACCGGTCACACACTGTCCAAGTTATGTGGGGGTAAAAGCCTGGTTAAGTAGCAAGTTCTTTTTAACTGCTATAAAGTTAACTGTTGTGAGTTAAAATAATCACCTAATTATTTAAACCTAAAAATGATCTCTGCACTGGACTAAATATGTGTATATTATATGACTGCCGAGTCGCTTTCACCCCGAAATGGCGGAAGCGTAGGGCTGCTGCTGGGCGCTGGTGTTGCAATGGAACGTTCTGTTGGCTTTCACTTCATGTCAATATACGTTATTTGAGGTTATGGTTAACACAGTTAATGTGGTTTAACGTCGATGTAATACGTTGTTTTAGCGTACCTTTTGCTTAAACGAGGAGCTGGGGGACGCCGGAAAAATAGACATTAGGCTACTTCATTAAAAACGTGACATTTAGACGTTTTTTTTCTGCATGGATCAAAGCATATGAATCCTTTTCACCTTGAAAATAATGAATGTTTTTTTGTATTTTAAATAGAACTTTTTTCAGTGATCGTCAATAAAACAAAATTCCCTTTTCTCGGTTTGATGAAAACCAATAGGTCGTTATGGCAGAGGCGATTGCGTGTAGAATAGGTCAAGATCCGGGTATCTCTCCACTGGAACGTGTTAACACAAATGTGTAAGTTTCACGTTTGAGGGGGTTAAACCTTCATCTACACGTTTTTCAAAGTGGACCAACGTGATTATTTCACGTCTTGTCGTGATACCGGGTTGGACACACACAGGATGGGAGAAACGCCTTCACCCCAGTCTCCACTACATCGTAAGAGTAGTTCAGTAGTTTGTTGTTTATTGGAAGTGGCATTATCTATGTTTTGTATTTGATTTACATTTATTTCTTCTGCCAAAAATTCCAGAGAAACCCAGACTAATTGTTTTTAGGTGTTTGTTCTTATTTCTTATTCTTATGATACATTCACATTTTAATACCATGGCTAAGTTATATCAGAGACAGGCTTTGGGTAAAGCACAGAACATTCTGTCTGAAGTTTCTCACCCCCTCTACTATGAGTTCGAACTTCTTCCGTCTGGTAGTCGGTATAGAATGCCGCTTAGTAAAACGAAACGTTTTAAAAATTCATTTGTTCCATCAGCTGTAAAGTTTTTAAATTCTATGTAAATGTATTTATTTGTGAATGTGTATGATAGTGTTTTTTTTGTGTGTTTTTTTATGTGTATGCCTGTTTTGCTTCAACCAAATTGCCTTCGGGAAATGAATAAAGAGGAACTGAACTGAAATACTGCTATATATGAAATTCAACTTGAAATGAACTGAGTACTTGAACGGTCTAAGAATTACAAGTGTACGTTTAAAAGCCTAATCTTAAAAACTGTGATTTTTATACAAGACTTAATAAATATTTTAAATAACTTTTGATCTGACTCATTGATGCCTATTGTGAAGCCTTTTGTATTATTTGCAATGAATATTTTGAAGCAAGATTGAAGCAAACTCGCAACAAGCAAAATTTAAATCAAGTTTTTTATCCATTTAAGCCAATTTAAAGCATTGATTTACACCAAATTCAGGTTAAGAGTTTGTATGAAATGCAGAACATTTGTTTGAACTGAATGGTTTCTGAACAATATCAATATCTTTATTGTGAACGGTTACTTCAATTTTATTAGGTTAATCCAATGTTTCACTTTTTACAGTGTGCTTTGTATTTATTTGCCCACCTCAATAAAACAATGCTTCCTCCCTCCTCCAAAAAAATTAAAATAAAATAAATGAATAATTATCACCAGCCGCCACTGAAATATCTACACGTTGCCTCTGCAAACGTGAGAAGAGCCACTTTATTATGCAGACCCAAAATCTACGCGCTGCCTCGGCAAACACGAGATCCGAGCCAAATCTTTATATTGACTTCCCAGAAGAAATCCAACAAGAGCAGAGCTTAAACTCTCGATAGTGCATATGTTGCACGTCGGGAACACCGTCAGCCCCAATTTACTAGAGCTGTCCGTGCATGATCAACTCCCAAACAAACAACACATGAATCGCGTGTGTCCCCACTCATAATGAAACGAGAGCAAGGACGAACACAAGATCCAAGGCTGCTCTCCATACTCCTGTATGCTAAATAAATATATATATATATTCTTGGGGACAAACAACAATAAATAGACAGAGACAGAACCACACAGAGCGCTTGCTGAAAGCTGGCGCGGTCTGTTCTTAGGGGTGCTTTATAGTTTCCTGGTCGGTGACGTCACCCGCCGTCTCGTCTCTCCATTGGACTGATTATACACGTGCTTCGCGACGCATTCGCAAGGTGCACAGCCGTTGAAAAACAGAGTTACATATTTGATAAGCTGGGGGGTTTTTGAGGTGTAATTTTGATGTAAATAAGGTTCCGATAAAACTTTCTTCTTTTCATAAACAAGTTTTTTTTATTATGGTTGCTCATTTATAAGCATAACTTCTCTCCACACAAATCTTTAATTTGGAACAATAAATATATTACTTTTAAAAATAAGTCTTTATTTTATAGAAACTGGTACAATAATGATATTATTTTGGTTAGACAGTTATTTAAGAGTAATGCACATCTTTTTAATTATTGTGAATTCCTGAACTATTATAAGATCCCTGTAACTGCTAAAGAATATGCAGAAGTATTTGATGCCATTCCTGGCCTTATTAATTTTTTTCAGGCAATGCGTCTTCTGAATCTATCTCCATATATAATACCAATCAATTAAGTATTGATGGTGTAAAAATTATAGATAAAAAAAATAATAACTTTTTTATTAGAGAATTATGTAGAACTACATTATTGCCTAAATGTAAACCATTTTGGAACTCATTGTATAATCCGATTGAATGGAAAGAGGTCTGGAGTCTACCCAGTAAATACTGTCTTACTAAATTACATATAAGATTATTCATTTGATTTATCCAGTGAGACAAGTAGTCTCAAGATTTTTTTAGAGATATGGAGACAACATGCACCTTTTGTAACACAGAAGAAGAATCAATAAAACATTTATTCTTTGAATGTGTATTTACCCAGCTGTTTTGGATTGATGTTGAATATTTGATATTTAAATTCACAAAATTAAAGATTCGTCTATCTGGCAAAGTTATTTTTTTGTTATACAAAAATAAAAGAGTGGAGCAAAATTTGGTGATTAACTTAATAGTTATGTATGGAAAATACCATATTCACAAACAGAAATGGACAAATAATAAACCTAACATTATATTATTAAAAATTGAGCTTAAACATTATATTGAAACACTAAAAGATGCAAGAAATAAAAAAGCGAAATGGATGTATACTATTTTTGAATCCCTTTCTTTTTGGATTTTTTTGTAATGATGTTTCCCCTGTATAGTTTAATTTATTTATTTTTTTTCTTTGTCTATTGTTTCTTTGATGCCATTATGAATGTAATACTATGTGATCCTGTTTTTGTATGTTATATATTGTTCTTGTTATGCAATAAAATAATAAAAAAACAGAGTTCCGACACTTCCACAGACCACTTTCATGGAGCAGCCAATAGTTCCAAACACTGATAGTTCCAGCATTAAACTCCATGCATTTTCAGTGCTTCCGAAGTACGCTCGCGGGTAAGTTAATGAAATTACTGTATTTTTTACTTTTACTCATATTAGCCGACCTCTTGTGAATCTAGTCAGTAGTTATATTTGATGTAGCCATATTTAGTTAATGTTTATTGAAAGCTAATAGGTTAATTGCTGCTAACGTTATAGCTTACGTGACCAACAATTCACTAACATACATTTACCTCAAATTTTCTTTTCAAGTTCGTTGACATACAACGTTTATCATATATATTAAATTTGTTGTTTATGTTTTAGTCTATCTGATTGCAACGAATAGCAGCTTTAACGTTAGATGTGAATGATCTCAGTAAAAAGAAAGTATAACTGCAGATAGAATCTATCCTCCATTGGGTAAGTTGTGTCAAAAGTTGACTTTGAAAACCCCAGAGATAGATAATTATTTCATATATATTTTAAATTGAGGATGTGAAACTGTTGGATAATGACTTTTGACCAAGAAAAACTGAAGTCGTGTTTTTAATAGCTGTTATTTAGAATACAGTGAATAATTTCAGCTGCCCAACATAACAACTCATGTTTAAAGGATTAGTTCACTTTTGAAAAAACCTTTGCTGATAATTTACTCACCCCCATGTCATCCAAGATGTCCATGTCTTTCTTTCCTCAGTCGAAAAGAAATTTAGGTTTTTGATGAAAACATTCCAGGATTTTTCTCCATATAATGGACTTCAATGGGAACCGGATGGTTCAAGGTCCAAAAGATAGTGTTAATAACAGTTTCAGATGCAGCTTCAAATGTCTTTAAACGACACCAGACGATGAATAAGGGTCTTATCATGCGAAACGATCGCTTATTTCAAAACTTATCCCAAAAATGTAACTTTTCTAAGGACAAATGCTAGCCTTGCTCTATTCTGTGAGGCGCGTTTGTAACGTCACGTAATACGTAATTACGTTCAAAAGGTCACGGGCGACGTAGCCGGAAGTACAGAATCAAAATCGTCCGACATCGTTGTTTTACCTTTTAATTCCTTTTTTTGTAAACGGCGTTTGAGTTAGTTTTCACGTTCAACCTATGCGTTCAACTTGTAAACACTCTGACTCTGTACTTCAGGCTACGTCGCCCGTGACCTTTTGAACGTAATTACGTACTACGTGACGTTGCAAACGCGCCTCACAGAATAGAGCAAGGCTAGCATTTGTCCTTAGAAAAGTTACATTTTTGGAATAAGCTTTGAAATAACCGATCGTTTCGCATGATAAGACCCTTATTCATCGACTCGTGTCGTTTAAAGACATTTGAAGCTGCATCTGAAACTGTTATTAACACTATATTTTGGACCTGAACCATCCGGTTCCCATTGAAGTCCATTATATGGAGAAAAATCCTGGAATGTTTTCATCAAAAACCTAAATTTCTTTTCGACTGAGGAAAGAAAGACATGGACATCTTGGATGACATGGGGGTGAGTAAATTATCAGCAAAAGTTTTTTCAAAAGTGAACTACTCCTTTAAGGGTCCCTGTGACTTAAATAAAAGTGATTTGGCTGAAAGAAGCACATGCACACTGCGGCTTTTGTGACACATTGAACTTTAATCTAACAGTCACTTGTGTGTAAATGTTTACATCTGAAACCAGAATATCTCAGAATATATTTTTTGCATGACATTTAATTTTACATCATCAATTTGATCTTTCTCTCTTTTAGGAGGTGATGAAGAAGTCTAAAGCAAGACTTATAACTATATAATGTAAGTCTCAAGTTCCAGCTGTCGAACATGTAATTTAATTTGCAACTCAATCACTGTATGTGTGTGTTGTCATTTTGTTTGTTTTCAACAGGATGGATTATCAGTGGAGGGTGGAGCGATGACCAGGCTGGGGGAGCTTGCCATTCCTGTAAGCAGTGGAGTGATGATGAAGTTGGTTAGTGGCGCTATTGGAATGGTGGAGTATTGAAGCTGGTGGGGTGATGGTGAGGCTGTAAGTCTAAGATAGAATATAATATTGTTTGAAATTAGTAAATCATTGTCAAGTGCCAAAGCTACTGTACCACAAACAAGAGACCACATCTTTCTCATATTTCCTAAAGCAGATATTTTGGACAATTTATATGATATGATCAGCATACAATCAGTAAAATTAGTATAAACATATAAGCAGAGACTAGAAAAAAGGCAAAACAGATCCTCCATACCTATTGATGCTGAAGCCACACTAGGTGCTGCATGGGACATTTGTAGGAGACCAAAGGTCAGACCAAACTCCTCCATGGCAACGATCAAGGTGTTTGATGGGGGCCAGGTTGACAAATCTATCATGACCCCATTTTATCATGCGTTTATTGAGTCAGTTATATCATTTGCACTAGCGGCCTGGTTTGGGAATCTCACTTTGAAAAATAAAAACTCACTCAACCAAGTAGTAAAGTGGTCTAGTAGGCTGATTGGTGAGCAACAGCCTAACGTGGAGATCTTATACACAAAACAGGTACAGCGCATAACTAGATCAATTTTATACGACAGTTCTCTTGCACTGCACACAGAGTTCCAGCTTCTACCCTCCGGGCGTAGGTTTATGATCCCCAGGTGTAAAACAAAAAGGTACAAAAATAGTTTTGTTCCTGCAGCAATTACTCTGATGAACAAGTTATAGCTATATTTTGCACAATTGTTCATTCTCCTCCAGTTTTTATAGCCGTCTCTTTTTCAAACGAACTGTACCTATGTATTTAAATCCTTTTTACTTGTATCTTACATAATTTTTTTTTACGTATGTTCATGTATTTATTTTTTGTTTTTGACCGTGTGTGGTAATGTGATGATGTGTGAAATGTGATGTGTGACTCTACTGCAAACAAAATCTACCTTCGGGTATAAATAAAGTAACTTGAACTTGAAAGGTAGACATAAGAAAATAGGAATGGAACATGTAAAATACATTAAAATATTCCAAAAATGTGTGTCTTGCCGTTTTTGGTGTTGACAATATAATTAGTAATGTTTTACCTAATGTTATGCTTTGCACTGATACTTATGTTTATGAAGTACACAGGGCAATGTTTGGAGAATATTTGCATATTGATAAATTGGAAAATTGTTGAAAATTGAACATTTAAAAACATTCAGAAATAATGTTTTCAAGATGATAGAATGGAATGTTCCTTAACATTCACATACACCAAGAAAAACCTGGATGTTCTGACCACTATTTTGTTAGCTTGGTATATAGTTGACATAGCCGGGGAATGTCTGTGCAGATACGTTCAAGAAAAGCTTTTTCGAATATTGTTTTTGCAAGCATACAGAAGAGGTGATGTGTGAAGTATATTGCCCCAGGAAGCGGGCAGTTGCCCCAGTCCGATCAGCTGATGGCGCCAAGCTCTTCAAGGACCGCCACGAGATCATTGCCCGTTGGGCAAATCATTTTGAAAATCTCCTCAACCACATCAACCCTGTTGACCTACATATTCTGGATAATCTTCCAGACCTGCCACCCACCATACACCTGGACACCCCACCACTCTACTCAGAACTCCGACAAGCCATTGCAGGGCTGAAGAATAACAAAAGCCCTGGACCCGATGGAATCCCTGCAGAGGTTTTCAAACACGGAGGATACATCCTCACGCGTCGCTTGTACCTCCTGATCCAAAACATCTGGGAACATGGGACCCTCCCACAAGACTGGAAGGATGCTAACATTGTGGTCATTTTCAAACAGAAAGGAGATCGAGCAGTCTGCGGCAACAGCCGCGGGATATCTCTTCTATCCATCGCAGGGAAAGTCCTGGCCAAGATCATGCTCAGCAGATTGGTTAAGCACATCTCGGAAACGGTGCTTCCGGAAACCCAGTGTGGCTTCCGGAAAACCAGATCCACAACAGACATGGTTTTTGTCTTGAGGCAGCTGATGGAAAAGAGCCGAGAACAGCACAAAGACCTTTACGTCGCCTTCATCGACCTCAGCAAAGCTTTTGATACCATCAACCGTGAACTGCTCTGGAAACACCTCTCCAAACTTGGGGTTCCACCCAAATTTCTCACCATCCTAAAGCAGCTACATGATGGGATGCAAGCCAGAGTCCTCATGGGAGAACTCCAATCAGATTCTTTCGAGGTAAATGTTGGGGTGAAGCAAGGCTGTGTCTTGGCTCCAGTGCTCTTTAATATCCTCCTCTCTGCCATCACCTGCCTCTTCCACCGTGTAATGGGACAGAAGACGGTGTCCATATGGAATACCGACTTGACGGAAGCCTTTTCAACATCCGTCGGCTCCAGGCCCGTACAAAGACAACAACACGCAAAATCTGTGAGCTTCAGTATGCTGATGACTGTGCTGTCTTAGCTCACAGCCCGGACTCTATGCAGAATTCCCTTAACACAATATCTAGTCTGTACCAATCCTTTGGCCTACAGGTCAACACCCAAAAAACCGAGGTCATGTTCCATCTCACCACCCCCGCTTCCACATCCCCCAGTTTTCACATAAATGGTGTTCCACTTAAAACAGTGGACCACTTCACCTACCTTGGTTCCACTCTGTCCTCATGCTGCTCCCTTGATGTAGAAATACACACCCGGATAAATAAAGCCTCATCATCTTTTGGACGCCTACGCAGCAGGGTTTTTGAAAACCGTAACCTGAAGATTAGTACCAAGGTTGCAGTTTACAATGCGGTGTGTCTTACCACTCTGCTTTACGGGGCAGAGTCATGGGCCCCATACCGCCAGCACATCACCACCTTAGAGGCATTCCATATCCGTTGCCTGCAGAAGATTCTCAGCTTGTCCTGGGAAGATCGAATCCCCCATACAGTCATCCTAAGTAACACTGGCTCGATCTGTATGGAACCAGCTGTGGCCAAAAAACATCTGCGCTGGATCGGGCACACCATACGTATGCCTGAACATCGCTTGCCCCGCCAGGTCCTCTATGGTCAACTAATGGGTGCAAAGCGGACTGCTGGAGGGCAAAAGCGGCGCTATAAGGACTACACCAGGGACATCCTAAAGCGAGCGAACATCCCCCTTACGCAGCTTGAATCTTTGGCACTCGAAAGATCTGCTTGGCAGGTCACCTGTGCCTCTGCAGTCTCACAAATACACCAAACCAACCAAGACCGACGATCCGAGAGGCGCATCAAGAGACATCAGTGGGTGGCTGGCACCCCCCTGGCATCTGGTTTCCCTTGCTCCATCTGCGGACGAGTGTGCGGCTCAAGGATCGGACTCAATGCCCAAGAGAAGTGGCACCAGCGGCAAGGTCGCTGAACCCAACCCCCCTCCTACCCCCACCCCTGGAGCAAGTGTCATCATCGAATGCGATGGACAGCTAAGAGTGACTTTTATTGTCCAGTCCCAGATAGCAAACTGACATTGAATCAACGTGGAAATATGACATCGAAACAACGTTGATATGACATTGTTTTGCTCATCGAATTAACGTTGAACCAACGTCAGACGCGTCATTCTTTCAAAACTAACGGAAAATCAACTTGAAATCAACGCGTTGTTTCAACGTTATGAAAGCAAACCAATTTTATCTACTGCAGTATTTTATCTAGTATCAGTATATCTACTGCTTATGTTTGAGTGTCTTTTGTGTTTTCTATTAGTTAAGTCGAGTGATATCTGACTTTACAGGTAGATAACAGTGGAACATGTGGCGTTTCAAGGTTCAGGGTGAGTAAGGAGACGTCCAAAAAAAATTATCGTCCAAAATAGATGAAGAGGGGATACAAGTAGCAGTCTGCAGGTATGTGGGTAGATCAGAAGTGTGCAATTGTACAGATGCCACTTGTCACATGCTGGGAAACTCATTTGTATCAGAATCGTGTTTAATCTCCTTACGGAATGTTTTCTACAGGTCTTATTGTGTAAATTGATCATTAACCATATTGTCCTCCTGTGTATCAGACAAGGGATGTTGCTGCGAGGACTGAACCACTACCGTGGCGAGGTCTTCGCCTACCCAATGTTTTTACAGAGGGAATTGTCAGAAAGGGCCAATGTCACTTTCTTCTGCATGGATGTTGTCCATTTTTCTCTGTCATATTGAAACTTGGTCAGCATACATTACATTAAGTGACAAGTGCCTGTTTTTTTTTCAGTCTTTTTAAATTGATGGCCAGGCAAAGTGTTGGTTAATGCCTACTAATGCAGTGCTTCTTTTTAGGTTCTGGCAATACCGAAGCAAAGTGACTGAAGAATCATCAGATCTGCAACCGCTGATGGAAATGAGGCCATTTCTCAGTGTGATGCATGCCAAAGCTTATACCGCAAAATGCGAGGCATCTCAAATTACTGAAATTCAGATGCAACAGTAGGCAGCAGGCAGCTAGTGCGAAAAGTTGAGCAATGATTGTTTTATATTATTTTAATCTAGTATAAGGGGCAATATACTAAATTGTAAGTCTGAGATTATAATGTTTTGTGCATTTAACCTATCCGTGAATTAGAGACACACATACACGGCACACAGTGAGGTGCCACACACTAACTCCTAACCTTTAGAGCTGTGTGCAGTCACCTGATGTGGCGCCGGGGGGCAGTTAAGGGGTTGGTGCCTTGCTCAAGGGGCACCTTAGCCGTGGATGTGGACAGGACAGCATTGTTCAACAACTTTCCCTACCCACTTTCACTTTCCACACAACCACTTTCCTCCTGGTCGGCATTCGAACAAGACACACGCCCAAGGCCCTAACCAGTAGGCCATGGTTGACTTTTTCCAACCTACCAGTAGGACCCATTTGACACAACAGCCTGGTGACAGTGCAATATCATCAAGTTTCATGGGATTCTATGAAAATGCTGACTGTCACAGCTCTGGCATGCCATTGTGAGGTTTTAAAATGTAGACCCAATTGGCAAGATCTAGCTTTGCTCCCAACTTTGAAACATTGGGCTCGATCTTTCCAATTCTGCTGTCTATGGCTATGGCTGAAAGGGCTTTAGTTTCCATGGCATTCTAAGCCGGAGAGCTAGTTGACGATAAGATATTAGTTAAACAATAAGTATGGCTACATGTTCATGTTTTTTGGGTGATGTAATATAGGAATACATTGATTTCTTTATTGTTTATCTCGGTAAACATCTTTCTCTCCAGGGCAGCTCTTGTTTTTAAAGGGTTAGTTCACCCAAAAATGAAAATTCTGTCAGTATTTACTCTCCCTCATGTTGTTCCAACCCCGTAAGACCTTCGTTCATCTTCGCAACACAAATTAAGATATTTAAAGGGCACCTATTATGGAAAATTCACTTTTACATGGTGTTTGAACATAAATGTGTGTTGGCAGTGTGTGAGCAAAACCACCCTAGAATGATAAAAATCCATCCAGTAGTTTTTTTACAATCTCAATAAATCATCTGCACTGCCTCAGAACGAGCTGTTCTGAGATCCAGGTCTTTGTGACGTAGAACGGGAGACAGGGGGTTGATTGACAGTGTGGCTGTGGCCTAGACCCCGCCCTCGGTGATCTGTACACACCATCCTTCATTGTTTCAACGACGACAGCCGGTAATGTCTCTTGGAAACGTAAATTAATGTTCTGTCGTGGACTCGTGGGTTAATCCTGTTGTTGTGGCTTAAAAGTTAATCCTCAAGTGTGGATTCTTGTCTACTGTTTGCGATCCACCGTCACCTCCAGTAACAGTAAGTGTATTTTATGATTTTTGAGCAAATAGTCTTTTCAGTCAATGTCAGCCAATTCAACAACAAATGCGTCTAAAGTTATTGCCGTCGTAGGATGTCTGTGTATATAATTTAAAACCTTGTTTGTATAGTGTGTAACCACACGTTTATAAATATATATATTTTTAAAGATATTGTATTAAAAACTGCATATATGTTGGTGTTCTGTAAGTTAGCCATCTTCTCACATTTGCCACAGAAGCACCCGTATGACAAGCTAAACATGATGCCACAGGTCCCTGCATAAATGTAATTTCGCTCGTACGTAGCAAACTTTATCACAGAATGTGTATGTAGTTTCAAAAACTTGCGCTAGTGTCTGTGTGTGTGTGTGTGTGTTGGACATCCATCATTTCAAATGGGACGCTATTACAACTCTAAAGTACATAAAAGTAGCAAATAACCATACCGAGACGTACTGGTCCATTCTCATATGTTTATTCTGCCGGAGTCTCTTCATGCTATTTATATATTCCGATTCAAACGTACGGCTGAATGACATTCAAAACGGCGCGTCTCTTCACTCTCTCAGTACCGACTGCCTGCCATAGGTATCAAGTTACGCCCTCATCCAAAGGCAGGGCGGGGATATGCAGCTCATTTGCATTTAAGGTGGAATACCCCCTGAAACAGCTCATTTTTAAGCAGGCCCCAAAATGACATTTTCAAATGGTTATAATAAATTAACTGTGGGGTATTTTGAGCTGAAACTTCACAAATACATTCTGGGGACACCTGAGACCAATATTACATCTTGTAAAAAGGGGCATAATAGGTGCCCTTTAAGATATTAAGATCGCTCCTGCATACAGTCCATAGGCTTCTTGAGGGAATGACTCTTGCTGTCCTCGAAAAGTCATTAAAGACATCGTTAAAATAGTCCAAGTGACTACAGTGGATCTTAAGTTTATCAAACGACGAGAACACTTTTTGTGCGCAAAAAAACAACAAAAATAACGACTTTATTTCAACTATTGGTTTATTTCTCCCTCTGCGCGAGTCAGGTTACTAGTTTAATAGCGTAAGCTGTTATTGTACGTCACACGCATCACACACACATGACCAGCGTCGGCCAATAGTGAGCCTACGTGTGACGTAGCTCTACGCAATCACACTACGTTAACTGACTTACAGGCTCATGGAGAAGGAAGTGAATAGTTGAAATAAAGTCGTTATTTTTGTTGTTTTTTTTGCGCACAAAAGTGTTCTCGTCGTTTGATAAACTTAAGATTGAGCCCCTGTAGTCACTTGGACTATTTTAACGATGTCTTTAATGACTTTTCGGGATCATCAAGTGTCATTCCCTCAAGAAGCCTATGGACTGGATGCAGGAGCGATCTTAATATCTTAAATATCTTAATTTGTGTTGCGAAGATGAACGAAGGTCTTACGGGGTTGGAACAACATGAGGGTGAGTAAATACTGACAGAATTTTCATTTTTGGGTGAACTAACCCTTTAATCAGGGAGAGAGAATATGGTCACTCAACAGGCCATGAGGTGAAACCGAAAAAAGACAGAGAACCTTCACAAAGTCTTGGCCTGTAGATGCATCAAAGTAAGGACGTTTCTAAATGGTCCTCTTGCCTGACACAACATACGTTTTTACAACAAACAGCAGAGCTAGAGTCTATCCATCTGTAATAAGCTCATTCATTCATTTATAAACTGAAGATGAAGAAATTTCTTGATCCCAGTATTGGCTGACAGCGTTGAATTTATGCGTTTTAAAGATTTCCGAGATGGCAAAGCTGTAAGCTGCCAGCTTCAGTGATTTCCACCAGAAGATTGACATCACTGAACAAACAGCAGAGCAGTGGGTTTGTGATGTTCAGCAGTGAGCAGTAACAGGTGAAGCATGCATAGCGCTCAGATTTTTCACAAATACAACTGTTAATTACTTTGCTCAAATATGAACTACATAAGGTGATCAGAATTGTTTACCTGTTAAGCTGCAACCACACTTGAAATGACATACCCCCAGAAATGGCATACCCAAACTGAAACCAATACAGTTCATGAACCCTTTGTACTAAAACCACAAGTATGATCTCATTTGAAAGCTGACACCTGGCAGTTTATTGTAAATGTAGAATTAACTAGTCGTAATAAAAAATAAATAATAATAAATGGCTTCAAATTTTTGTAAAGTTATTAAAAATTTATTTTTATGAAACATCTTCATGAAATTAAAATTGAAGTTGACTTTGTATCAATCTAGAAATGCACTGCAGCTAAAGCCACGTCTGACCATGTTATATGAAAAATTTGAAGATGATAAGTCTAAAACTCTGCATTTAGTTTTTTTTTTTTTCATGTCACACGATTTTATTTTGAGACTGTAAAATGCAGCCTATTGACTCTATTGTTTTGTGGTGCAAAGTCTCCCCTGCACACTTTCACACCTCTCCAGCCTGGTTTGACTCTAAATATGAGTTTCTTTTGTCTGCATTATAATCACTAACGACTGGCTATTCACACGGTTTAAATCCCTCATTTCTTTTATCAAAGTTCTCACTTCACATTTGAAACTGACAGTCTCCAAAGCGTGCGCACCTCACTCACGACTGAGTTGGTGGAGATACTGCATGAGGTTTTGTCGACAGTTTGAGGGTGTACTGAAGTTACGAGGTTTATTTACAAACATCCTCACACACCTGCATTAGTGCACATATACAATTCCTAAACTTCTAAAGAAATGAGAGGTACTCATTCTCATACACCTAAAAACATATTTTCTGAGTAGCCTAATTAGCTTCCAAGTTTTTCTCTACATGTAATTTAGAATTGTCCTGTTACTGTACCGTAACATTATTATTATTATCATATAAAATATATGCCTTCGATCTCAATTTCATCAAGAGACTTTCTTTGGAAATTGACAAGAGCTCCTTTCTTTATTGCCAAGAGCAGCTTTGAAATTTTTGCAATTTCTATAGTTGCATCTGGCAACCGATAATAGCCTCTATTGACCCGAATGTCGTGGCCCAAAAAGTTAGCTAGTTGATCAAGTTCATTATCCTTAAGATTAAGAACCTGGGACATTGTGGACATTGTTGCCACCTGCGTACAGAGTTGTGTAGACCGGAGATATTCTGGGTGCTGTGCACCACACTGACTAGCAAAAAGCCTGATGCAGTTCTGTCCTCTCTGAAGAAGCTGGTGGGTGAGCACTTTGGTCTTCCAAATATGAAGGGGTTGTCCCTGTCTATGCATGTCCCTCACATGCATTTCTCTTGTCCACAAGAAGTTTTATTGCACTGACAAGTTCAGGGTTTAACAAAATACAACTTATCTCCCTTTCTTGCCCATTATTTCCACTCTGCTGAAATGCTGGGACATTTTTTGCTCAAATGGAGAGAGACTGACTGCGATGTCATCACGGAGCTCAGTCCTGAACACTCAAGCGTCATTTTTGAAACCTCTCCTGCACGACGTCTATTAAAGATTATAACTTGTGCAAGTGTCACTTTGGCGAGTTCTGCATATGTTTTTGAAGACTCATGATATTTTATGCTTTCAAAAGCATCAGCTGATTTTTTTCTCTAGATGCTGGTGGAGAAGCTGCACATCATGTGTGAATGGTAAAGTTGATGGTTGGTTGAACTTTGATTTGTTCAAAGTAGCAAGAGCAGCGATAGCCCTGCAGAGAATGAAGTCACGGATCTTGTTGAGCAAGTGTCCTAACTTATGAGTGGCTCTTTTCATCGTAGCCGGCAACATCTTTCACGGCCTCAATGACTTTGTAAAAATTGTTTGGCTTCACAGCATCTTCAAAACTAAATATGAAGTTTTTTTTTCTCAAGGTTAGCAAGAGTCTGCCCATTTCCCGAACCTTCAGTCTGATGTATTAGGATTTTGTTGGATCACTTCCATGCTTGTTGTAAAGACACTGACTCAACTGCAGTGTGAGGAAGTCATTTCGAACCACAGATGAAATGTCATCAATCTTCATGTTTTCCAAAAATGTTCCACACCTCTGGAGATATTGCCTGGGAGAATGTTGACTCTGCAATATCAGCCAAAACTAAGACTTTGGCCTTACCAGTTGCTTCAGACTCCTTCAAAGAAGGGCATCTCTGTGTATGGCGCCACAGCTCCTTATTGCAAACAAACATGCCTTTACAGTATACACAGTGCACACGTTTTTGCACTCAGTTCAATGTCTGATCGTCCTGGATATAGAAGAAAAATAAAAAAAAATTAAATTAAAACAAATAATAAGAATCTCAAATTGAGCCGGAGGTGATAAATTCCTAATTAATGTAAGTTACGTATTTTTTTAGATACCTAAAATACGTTGCGCATGCAGCTCAACTAACGCGATCCTTATAAAGGTGTTTGCAACAACAAAACACATCCACTTTGAAACACATCACATATTTGAGAGTCGGAATATCAGATATATCCCGCTATAGCTGACAAATTTGTGAAATTTTGAATGAAAAGAAATAAAAGCAGTCAGATCATCAGTCATTCAGCTATTGTGGCTGCGTGTGACAAGCATTTTATACTTGTCTATGGTGACAAGCAATGAAGGACGCTGCTCCATGGGATACATAAGTGATATATTACAGATTATTTAAAATACTATCTTTTTTCAAATTCTTGCTTGCAAATTAATTTACTAAAGAAAACGAAAAACGGTATGCATTTAGCTGGATCTGATTTTTGAGGCGGTCATAACCCCCGTAACCTCCCACAAAGTACACGCATGATGGAATCACTGTAATGTTGGATGGCTATAATTAATGTTTTAAATGCGGGTGGATTAATTTTTTTCCAGACATCAATAGCTTATTGATCATTATAGATGTTATCAATCATTTAGCTGTTTTTGCTAGTTTGAGTTGAGAAATACACGTTTCAGAATTATCACTAATCTGTGTGTGCATTTTGCTTTTGAACTCATGTTGACTCATGAAACCATTTGTTTATTATATCGTAATCGCATATCACAATTGCAATATTGACCTCAAAAATCGCAATATAACATTTTCCCCAAATCGTTTTCCCCAGCCCTATATTGTAATAATAATAACCATTGTAACGAATTGAGGCGAATCAAACGCAACTTAATCAAATTCATCTATCATGGAATTAATTCATATGTGATCCAGCTCTCCAGTTTCTAGAGCTCACATTCCATTGACTGGATGGCTCCAAAAGGTCTACTTTGGGGGACAATAAACCCCCATTTCAGAAAATGGGTAGAAAATGGGCCTGTGGAGCTATAATAATGAGGAATTCAGACCCAAGCATTGCAGTTATGCTTTATATAGACCACAAATGTATGATTTATAAGTAAAAATGAATGATTTAAAAGCATGATATGTACTAGGGGTGCACGATTCAGAAAATGTCACGATTCGATTCGATACCAATTTTTTTGTCTTGAGATTCGATTCAAAATCGATTTTCGATTCAAAAACGATTCTCGATTCAAAAAACGATTCGCAGGTCTATATAAAAGTTTTTTTTACTTTTTCCTATGTGATTGATTGCAGTAGACATAATTTAAAAGAAAAGTTTGATATTACTTTATATGTCTTCATACAAAAATAAAAACTTTTGCAACTAAAAAGTGTGAAGTGCCAAGCTTTGGCCAGCTTTTAAATACATTTAATTCAAGTTTAAAATTAAACTTAAATTAAAAGCTTTTACATTCAGCTTTAAAGTGCTGTAGTCAGATCAAACAAACAATTATGCTAAATGTGGTTTAAGGAGTAGGCCTACTTCAGCTACCAGGTTGACTGTTGAAATGTGAACTCGACTGGGCACATTGAACTGCCTAAAAATATATACTAATTTCATTGAACCCTTGCGAAAATATTTTAAATAGATTTAAAAAAGCCACCGCTACTGGTAACATCTATGGTTAGATTGATTTGTTTAGATCCAGTGAAGTCGTTCATAGGCGCGTAATTTGCGGGTATCTCCAGTTAACTAGCAGAGCATTCATTTAGTTCGCTATTAAATAAGAGACCTGTTGTTTTTGAAATCAAGCTGAGCGCTCGTGTCCGCTGCGATCAGTGTCATGGATATACAGTGTTCTCTGTGGCTCGCGCAGTCTTCTCTCGGACGCGCGCTTCAATCTATCGCCGTTGTGGAGACTCCGGTGAAATTACAAAATGAAATGCACACAAACGTGATGAACATATTCGGTTTTGATGAGAGAGAGAAAAAAACTATACGAGTGCGGTTTAGAACCCGTAACCTCTGACACGCTTGGCAAAAGATCTACAGAACTCAAACATAAGATCTGCGGATCAATGCATTTATTTACGGGTAATTTTGCATTTATTTTGACCAGCGGGCGGCAAGAACTTGCAATGACTATTTATCAGACCGGCCCTCGCAGCCTCGAAACCATAGAAACACTACCGGACCACCGGAAAAAGTCCCGACTCACCCGATTGCCACTCCGCCCCTGCACGCCATTAAAAAATATAGCCTATATGAATCGATTTTTGGAATTCTATGAATCGATTCTGAATCGGTAAAGATTGAATCGCGGTTCAAATATGAATCGATTTTTTTGCACACCCCTATTATGTAGCCTATGGGTCTCATGTTTAATGCTGTGGGCCTGATTTTCTGCCAGAGGTTCTGGACATTTTGTTCAAGAACACTTTCATGGATTCGATCAAATATCAACATATAAAAAATCAAAACCTGACAACATAGTTGCCAAGTCCGCTTATAATACGCGACTTTGGGCTTCTCTTTTTAGTAAGTCGCGTCAAAATACCACGAGTTGCGGGTTGCGTTTTTTTTGGGCTTATTAATAAAAATATGGTTGCTTGTTAGGAAAATCTGACAAGCAACTTTGTTTTCTTTAAATCTATGGTTACGTTTGCCGTTTTCTAGATCTCCAATACATTGATCTGCTCACAACTATAGCCAATCAGAGCAATCATTTAAGTGCTCTGGTGTAATTCGTCAAAACATCCCGTCCCCTTATTGGAGAAAAATATCATGTGCAGGCGGCGCGCGCGCGAGATGAGTCCCTCGACGCAATAATCTATCTATCATAGATTTCAATTTCTACAATAGCTCCAACGAAGTGGTCCAAATATGGAAAGAAATACAACAAAGACTGTGAGAAGGATACAAAGCTTAAAGACTGGATAGGTCAAGTGGTTGGGGACCAGAGTAAAGCGATGTGCAGGTACTGTAAAACGGAGATTCGTGCTCACCATGGAGACCTCCTACAACATGTAAGCACAGAGAAACACAAGCGGAATGCCTAACCATTTTCCTCAACATGTCTTACAGACATCGGTTTTACACTGTCAAAACCTTCGACTGAAAATCAAATGGCTGAGCTGCAGCTAGCAAGCTATATAGCTTGCCACACAGCAGTTAGTTCAGTGGATCACTTGGGTGAATTGGTAAATTCTAAATGTACAGCACTTATCAGCAATATCATAGCCCCCTTCATGTTTAAAGACTTGCTAAAAGATATTGGAGAGGCTCCGTATTCACTGGTAATCAACGAGAGCACAGATGTCGCGTCGGTAAAGCAGCTGTGTGTGGTAGTGCGTTACTTCAGCGCAGTGTTGTAGTCGAGACCACCTCACTCGAGTCCGAGTCGAGACCGAGACCAGAGAGAGTCGAGTCCGAGTCAAGACCGAGTCCATAGAGAGTCAAGTCCGAGTCGAGTCCGAGACCAGAGACAGTCGAGTCCGAGTCGAGGCCGAGACCAGTGAGGGTTGATTACCTAACTTTTATTTACTTAGAGAAATCCTTTTTTTTTTTACTGAATTTACTTAGAGTTTAAAAAATATGATCAGTTTAGGGTAAAAAGGCCACATAGTAGGTGGTGTTAAAAGTAATTTTATTACAATTTGTCATGCGCAGTTGCGCACTAGAAAATCACCAATCACTGGGCGTTTCAATCAATTTAAAGAAATATTTTATTAACATACATTAATAATCACGAAAAATATTTTGAATTGAACTCGAGTGGACTCGGGAATAAGTCCGAGTCCTAAAAAAAAAATGTTCGAGTACGAGTCAATTAGCCTTTCGCCGAGCCCCGCCCCCCTTAGTTACTGCTGCTACCTCCGTCAAACAAATGGTCAAACACGGGCAGCGCGACAGATTGCCATGACGGCAAAGGGTATTCCCGTGCGTGTCAGTGACCTTTTTTGGAGCAATACCTCCGCGATATCAAGCAAGATCGAAGCAAAAGGGGTTACGGTATGCGGTGGAGGGATTTATTCCAAATATAAAATTAAGAAATGAATGAGACACGACTACTATTGATGCTAATGCTTACCAGTCTCAAGAAAAATCAGAAAAACCCCATGACCATGCTAAGTTACCTCAAATGCAACCAGCACAGCCTTGAAGATTTTATAAACTGGTTCAGTGGCTAATTGTTTGGAGTTCGAAATATATAACTTGCGCTGCATATTTATTCATTTTGCCTCCGATACAGGAGTAGCACGTTCGCTTTAACAAGCAGGTTGTTCATTAGGCTACCACAGCAACCGATTGCGTGTCATGCTCATGCTGAATGCGATTTTCGTGTTTAAAAAGTAACTAACGTTATGCATAAGAGACGGAAAGAGGCAGAGAACCATACGTTATTTAAGGTTATTTCTATTCGTTACGATATTGATATATGAACTGATGTTGTCATGTAAGCTTCATGCTTTCCCCGTTGCGAACGTCCTCTAAACTGTAGTCTACGGTGCTGCACTGCTAACTTAGCTGACTGCTGCTCGTTTTCCCAGATAATATCATGGTATGTTAACAACAACCCTTTAGAAAATGTACAGTAAGTCCTTTGTGGATCCTCTTGATCTGCTTTCTCCGTGCTTCTTTGACTAATCTCAGTCGCACGCACGCTGCACGCGAGACGAGTTAACCATGTTCGACACATTTAACTGGAATTGGGGCGTCCACACTGTTTAATACATCTTAGGCACCGCTCACGTTGTGTTTTGGGCTTTGGAAAGGGAAAAAACACAACTTCTCCAGACAATCTCTCGGGGTATCATGTGTCCGATTTACTAACGCCGTGGGCGCACCGCTTACTGTTTGACGGAACAGCTCACATAGTAACGGTTGCTATGATGTGTGATTGGACAATGGCCATTTTGTGGGAGGGGCCGGCGAAAGGTCAATTCCGAGTCCAAATGCACACGAGTCCATGACGAGACCAAGACCATTAAAATATGGTCTCGAGACCGAGTCCGAGACGAGTCCGAGTCTCGAGTACTACAACACTGCTTCAGCGTCTCGTTAAACAAAATAGTTTCAACATATTTGGGTTTGGTGGATATGCAGGGAGAGACGGCAGAAGCAATCGCGACAACACTGATGCAGTTTCTTGACAGTATCAGTCTGGATTTCAAGTGTGTAGGCATCGGAACTGATGGTTGTAGTGTCATGGTCGGACGGCAGAACTCAGTTTATACTCACCTTCTCAAAAAGAATGAGAAACTACAACTGCTTAAGTGTGTGTGTCATTCAATTCAACTTTGTGCCAGCAAAGCTGTTGAAACACTGCCTCGCAATCTCGAGTTCTTAATTTCTCATTCGCACAAATGAAAGCGCAGCGCAAGTTCTGCCAGGAAGACTCAATTGTCACGTCATTATTACTTCTCATCTATCCAATCGCGTTCTAATACGCGAAGTATAAAAGACCCTTACTTACACTTGTCTGAGTTCGCAGATGCTGACGCTTCACCTACCACCATCCTCCCCACCTCCACTAAGACGGTCTTTGCTCCATCCTTCCCACCACCACCAGGTCGGTCCCTTCCAAAACTCCAAGGGGGGGTCAGCTGCGCCCCTGCCTTCATCTTCAGGCAGGATATGCAGAATCCATACCCTCGGATCGCGAGTTACGGACGGGGCCTACGCCAAAGAACTTTATTGCATAAATGGCTTGCTGGGCTGTTAATAAAATGTTTTATCGTACAGTATCTTATCTCTGGTAAAACTGGTTCTCTCACAGTGCACTGAGGCGCAGAGAATATGCCAAAATTTACCAATTAATTAATCTGTGATTCTATCACAGAACAAACCACAGTTAGCCACAGTATCCATGCTGAAAATGTACACTGGTGATCTCGGGGCCCTGGATGCACAGTATCAGGCAATCAGCTTCCAGGAGTGGAAAATAATGGATGACTGTCAAGCAGAACAGTTCTGGGCCGAAGTTCTGAACTTCAAGGACAGCAGTGGGGAACAGTGTTTTAAAGATCTGGCCCTGTTTGCGCTGTCTCTTCTTGCGAAGCCTTTAAGCAATGCCGATGTTGAAAGGGTTTTTTCACAAATGAACCATGTAAAATCTAAATTGAGGAACAGAATGGGGCAGAAAACTCTCAGTAGCATTTTGTACATTCGGCCTAAGAAGACTCGGAATTTGTTGCAAGGAATTTGTCCCGAGCCAAGAAATGTTGCAGCGCGTAAATTTGTAATTTTTTTACAATGTTTTTTTTTTGGAAATATATAATATGCTTTAATAAACAGAATATACACTACCGGTCAAAAGTTTTAGATCGGTAATATTTTTAATGTTTTTAAAAGAAGTCTCTTCTGCTCCCCAAGGCTGCTTTTATATGATTAAAAATACAAAAAAACATTAATATTGTGAAATAGTATTACAATTTAAAACAGCTCTTTTCTTTGTGAACATATATAGTAAAGTGTAATTTATTCCTGTGATCAAAGCTGAATTTTCATTCTAATATGATGATTTGCTGCTCAAGAAACATGTATGATTATTATCAATGTTTAAAACCGCTTTTTACATTTTTATTTCAGGATTCTTTGATGAATATAAAGTTCAAAAGAACAGCATTTATCTGAAATGGAAAGCTTTTGTAAGGGGTCAGTAAGAATTTGTATTTTATTTTTGGGAAAGAAATAAAAAATCAGAAAAAAGAAATGAGTTACATTGATCAAAAGTTACAGTAAAGACATTTATAATGTTAGAAAAGATTCTTTTTAAATAAATGCTGTTCTTTTGAACTTTCTATTCATCAAAGAATTTTGAAAAAAAAATGTGCACAACTGTTTTCACCATTGAAAGTAATAATAATGTTTTTTAGCATAAATTCAGCATATTAGAATGATTTCTGAAGGATCATGTGACACTGAAGACTGGAGTAATGATTCTGAAAAGTCAGCTTTTTTCAGTGGAATAAATTAAATTTTAATATTAAAATAGAAAACAGTCATTTTAAATTGTCATAATATTTTACAATATTACTGTTTTTTATTATTATTAATATTTATATAAAACAAATGCAGCCTTGGTGAGCAGAAGATACTTCTTATAAAAACATTAAACAATCTAAAACTTTTGACCGGTAGTGTACATATGGTTCAAATTAATATTATTATGCTAAATATATGTTACAGCTCCCCTTAATGCTCTTGTCTTTTTGTCCTTTTCCATCTCTCCAATCCTATCCAGCCTCACAGGTGATCGGAGATGAGGATAGTGCGTGCTCGGCCGCTTTGTTGCAGTTCGCTGATTTTTTTTTAATCCTTTTTTTCATGAAATGTTTATACTTTTCTAATAAAGTAGTGGTTTCAGTTTAATATGTTGCAGGCTCATTTATTGGTAATAAATTATAATGCTGAAACCAAATAATCAAATAATATATTGGGCTTGTTTTTAAAGCTCCAGTTGCTTATTTGTCTCGCGAGAGTTGGCAACTGTGCCAGACAACCTGTGCTAGAAATCTTATAACAGGCGGCCATGTTTGGATCTTCCAACTGGATAGTGATCCAAAAACGAACATAAAAAAAAAAATGGGTGGGGGATTGTATTTCTTTCGGAACAAAGGCAAAAAACAACTAAAACTTGTGTGTGAAGGCTGAAGAGGCAAACAAAATTTTGGAGGAGTTTCATGCAAGCAGTATCGGAGCTCACACAGGACAAAAACAAAAACACGAGACACAATATCTATAAGATTTTACTGGCCTGGCATGTCACAGGACATTGACACCTGGGTAATAACATGTACAGAATCAATACTTTTGCAATATTATAATATACTAATGATATTCAACAATATACTGTTTTGATCACAGGTGGCGCAGTGTGTACCATGTCAGGCCAGCAGGTCATCAGTTAAAGAGTAAAATGAAATAACTCCAATTGTGGTATTCCTTTCCATAACACATTACTTTGTTAGTATTGTTTAGAATTAAATTAGAAATAACAATTAAGTTATATTACTAATTAATTTGTTTATATTTAATGAGCTCTGGGTTAAACAGCCTTTCGAACTTGTGGGGATGGATCTAATTGGCAAATTAGCACCCACAGAAAATTGGAGCCAATATATTTGTGTCATCATTGACTACATGACCAAGTGGCTCCAGCCTTATCCCCTCAAGTCAAAGGCTGCCAGGGAGGTTGCTGATTGCCTTTTAAAATTTGTGCATCAATTTGAGGCACCTAAGAGAGTCCTCACAGACCAGGGGAAAGAGTTCGTAAACACTGTGAGTCATACATGTTCCCTGACAAAACATACATAAACGTAAAACAGGAAAAATTATTAAATGTAATTTTTTTTTCAATATACACACCTTGTATCTTTTCCCTGAGAAATTTAAAGGAGTATTTCACTTTAAAAAAAAACTTTTGCTGATAATTTACTCACCCCCATGTCATCCAAGATGTCCATGTCTTTCTTTCTTTTCTTTCCGTCGAAAAGAAATTAAGGTTTTTGATGAAAACATCCCAGGATTTTTCTCCATATAACGCACTTTACTGGGCACCAAACGGTTCAAGGTCCAAAAGACAGTTTCAGTGCAAACTGTTCAAAGGGCTTTAAACGATTCCAGACGATGAATAAGGGTCTTATCAAACGAAACGATCACTCATTTAAAAAAACTTGACTCTCCTGTTCGAACTCGTTCATCAAAATGAACGGATCTTTTTTCGAGTCAATACGTTCATTTCGTTCGTTGAATGAACCCAATGACACGAAAAAAGAGTTTTCGTGAAACACATGCACAGCAGTTCACCCAGCTCGAGATAGTCCGGGCTCCTCGACCGACAGGCAGCCGCCTCCCCAGATAGCAAACTGACATTGAATCAACGTGGAAATATGACATTGAAACAACGTTGATCTGACATAGTTTTGCTCATCGAATTAACGTTGAACCAACGTCAGACGCGTCATTCTTTCAAAACTAACGGAAAATCAACTTGAAATCAACGTGTTGTTTCAACGTTATGAAAGCAAACCAATTTTCGATTTTCATTTAGCTTTGAAGAATGCCGCGTCTGACGTTGGTTCAACGTTAATTCGATGAGCAAAATCAACGTTGTTTCAATGTCATGAGAGACGTCGTTTCCACGTTGATTCAATGTCAGTTTGCTGTCTGGGTCTGTTCCTCCATCAGCCTCAGCTGCTCTAAACTATACTGCAGCTCGTAAAGATAGCCACGAACATCGGATGAGAGCAGCAGACTTTCAAAATCCTATTATTCCATATCATGTTTAGTTTCTTCCGTCATTATCATAACTTCATATCTCCACAGCGCTTGTTAGCTTAGCTTCCAAAAACAAGATGGCGGATATTGATTTCAGTTTCTGCAAGTGAAGTCCCACCCACTGATCTGTAATAGGCCTGTAGGGTGAGTGGGTCCCACACCCTTGAATAATAATGAGCTAATGTTTGTAGTCTATACAGATTTTAATGAAATATGACTTCCTATGGGGCCCCTAAAGGGACGTGGTGGTGGAAAAAAAAATTAGGATGGGAGAATTAAAAAAAAAAAAACTTTTGCGTTCCCCCGAGAAACTTTGCGTTCCCACCCAAAATTTTTGCGTTCCCTCGCAAAACCTGTTGGCAGCTCGGACAGACACTTCCTGTTTAATGTCCCGCTGGCAGTGTTTCAGAGCTCCGTACGTTAATGGAGCGTTTAATAGTGTTTGAACTTGGACTTAAATATAAAGAAATGCGGTCAGTGCTTAACTCAAGCAGTTCAATGAAGTTGGCAATATATTCACATGCTATTTGAACTTCCCAGATCAATATTCTTTAGCTAAACTTTGTTAAAACACAAACGACACAATTACAGTAAACTAGACAATGAGCTACAACCCAATTCTCCTAAAAAAGAGCTTAATAATATAGGCAAAATTGATCTCTATGAGCAGGTGGAAGTCCAAAGGCACCATGTGCAAAGTGCAATATAACTCAAAAAACGACTACAGCATCAACTCATAGTCAAAAATATAAAAATAGTCATTAACTTCAATGTTACAAAACCACCCAATTCAGTTTACACATCAATGGTAAACCCACTGGTCATACTGCACTGTTTCTGCACATTATACATTATAAAAATATATTTAATAACTTCACTGTAACACACCAAATTTAGTTCACACATCACTGCTCTAATCTTGGTTGTACAACAATTAGTTTGGGAACACATAAAAAAATAAGTAGACCTATTCTTTACCAAATTATATTGGTACTGTACGCAGCTAACATAATAGTAACAACCATAGCTTTTGCAATATATTTTCTTACGGAATTTGATGGCATTACACTAAATAACAGTGTGAAGTTACTGAATATTTTTTCTAAAAAAGGGTAAAGTTATTGGAACTGAATTTGGTGACAGTAGCCTACAGTGTATCACAGTGAAGCTATTGAATATGTTAAATAATATAATGTGCAGAAGGGTTTTGGGATTTGCACTTTGCAGACGGGCCCTTCTTCGGACTTGTCTCTCAATCAGCCGGTTAAAGACAAATTTATTGTATTATGAAGCTCGTTTTGAGGAGAATTGGTTTGTAGCTCGTTGTCTAAGGCCTCGTTTACACTGCATGGTTCAAGTGACCCAAATACGATTTTTTCATCTCATGTGGCACAGATCGGATATGACCAGTGAACGTGTAAGCAGGAAAAAACCGCATGGATTCCGATTTTCTCAGATCGGATTCGGGCCTCATTCATATGTGGTAATAAATCGGATATGAATCAGATACGTGCATTTGCGTGTGCCATGTAAGCAGACAAATCGGATATTCCCCGGTAACGCGAGTCGTATGTCATTAAAAACTGCGCGATTATAGGCGCGATGGAAGAAAGGACACACACAGTGGAGCAATGCGGAGGTTTCATCTCTTTTGAGTGTTTGGGGTGAAGAGTGCAGGCAAAAATGCAGGGTTGTTACAGAAATAAATCCGTTTTTGAAGACATTTCACGAGATATGAGGCATCGTTTTAAGTGCTCATGGCTAGAGCCTCTCCTCTTTTTTTCTCCGCCGTACTAGACCAATGTTTTGATGACTTATTGAAATATTGTGGAAAGAAAAAATGTTATTCGCATCTGCATCCATTGAATTTTGTGCTGTTTTGCTTAATTTCCCGCTTCAGAACCATCTGAACGTCTGCATTTGGTAGTTTCAGCAGTGTATAGTGTGAATGCAAAAATCGGATATGGGTCACTTTTAAAAGATGATGTAAGCAGGTCGTCAAAAAAATCGGATATAGTCAGAAAATCGGATTTGGGCATCAAGACCTGGGGCCTCATGGATAAAACTTTGCATAGATTTCATCCTTAAAGTGTGCGTACGCACATAAGGCAGAATTTACGTACGCACAAAAGTTTTCAGATTTATAAAACCGTTCGTACGCCAGAACCTGCGCAGAATTCACTTTAGAAATCTATGGCGTTATTTTTTAGTCAAAAGTTACGAGCGCGTAAGACATGCTCACGAGCACATTATGTTATTTCACGGGCGCGAAAATGAACCTTCAGCTGGCACGAGAAAAGTAATCGCGCACAAATTCAAGAGATTGAAGTTGACTTTTTTTCTCCAAGCAAAGGAAATTTATTGAATCTTTTTGTTTGTTATAAAGTTCTCATGTTTGAAAAGCATGATCCTTCCAGTAAGGGGCAGAAAATTAATATTTGTTTAATATTTGAACTTAAACAGGAGGATCAGGTCAACGAAAACTCAACTTGTTGACACCTGAAGAGGAAGGATACACATGGGCGAGCCTTGTGAAGAGCTGGGGAGGCAAGGGATGTCTCTACATTATGCCCATCCAGAACACACTGGACATTTCTCCCCTACCCTTCACAGCTCTGGAGTTCCAGGCCATGCCGAAAGCCCGGTGTGTGTCATGCCAAGAGTATGTGCCTCTGCAGCTCCTCGGTCTCCATGTCAAGACATGCATCCAGTCTAAAGTCAAGGTTGAGGTATAGCTTGCTAATTTGAATCTAATCTGAATTTGATGTTCTTTCTCCTTATTTGATGTACAGGTTGGTCATTGTATCATTTCTTAAATGTCACTATTGGATGGTGGGACCATGTTAGCAGTGTCCCTCTCAGCTTAACCCAAAATTGTTTCTGGCACTGTTGTTTATAGCTATTACTTTTTTGGAAGTCATTAAGTCTTGATATTTAATTTTATAGCCCCATTGTGATGATGACATCATCGAATTGGATGACAAAGTGGTAAGCTATCAATACAAATGAAGAGAAGATTATACATAGCATTTAATATTATTGAGCCATACATTTATGAGTTTCTTTCCAATATATCTGATGTGAAGGACCCAGAAATGTTTTACAGGAATCTGGTGATGTGCAGGCATCACATTCGGAGAGTAAGGTGAGCAAATTGCTTCTATTTCTTCTTAAGATTTAGGTTTTAAGAATTAACCAGTGAAATGTTTTACATGATCTTTTCTCATCAAAGAGCATGTTTACATCTGACCTCTTAAAGAGTACATCTGCATTTTTTATGTATATTTAACACTGCTATTTTTTATTTTCATAGGTTTCTTGTCCATTGTGCAGTCAACTATTTTTAGTAGACGACATCCATGTGCATGCAAGTGTCTGTGGGGAGAGGTAAAGCATTTCTAAGTTTCTTCTTTGTATCTTACAAAGTTTGATGCATTTTGTATCCACTTGCTTAAGTGTAGGTAGAAATGTATGAGCTGTTGTCAATTTGAAACAATACAGTTGGTTTATTGGCGAAGTTTATTTATTTAATTCTTTTTCTGATCTGAAACTGAAGTGCTTCGTCAGCAGCTCCTTGATCTGCTTGAGGAGGGAGTAGACATTACATTAGAGGATTCAGCAGTGACTTGTGAGGCATCTCCTGAGTCAGCTGCTACTGACTGGGAGATCAGAAACAAAGTCTCCTCACAAAAGTGGAAGAGGCCAGGCCATTTCTTGTCGAAAATATGCTGGCTACCCAAGATCCACATCCACATTGTGGGTGCCAGTGTGGCAAACAAGCTGTTGTGAGGTGTCTGGACTTCCTGCCTTTCCTATTCATTTGTGAGGACTGTGATACTACTGTTCGTTCACGCTTTGTCTTGCACAACAGAGAGTCACTAACTGGAGGGTTTTTGCAGCCTTTGTCAGAGTTGCGCCAGCAAATGGGTAAGACCATTTCCAAGTATTATGCCTTGCTATGTATGAAACATGTGTTACTTCTGTTGGTTATTTAGAAATATGCTTCCGTGTTCGGATGCAGTGTATTTTGTTACAAGCCTGGCTCAAAGCAAGCAACAGAATATAGGGAAAGTCCACACACAGAATAGTTTACGAAATTTATTAAATTAATAGAATTATAACAGAATAAACTTGCACAGCCAGTAAGAAGATTGGCTTTTAAAAAAAATGAAAAAGAAACCAAAAACAAAAATCCTAAACGGTGCGGGAGAGATGCAAGAAAGGCTGGCGCTCCTGCTGGTCTCATCTGAGGCGTCTTTAAAGGCTGCGATCAGGAACCAATTACCACAACTCCAAACACCTGCGCCCAGCTCACCTGTAGGAGACACAGCACACAGCCAGGAGGAGGAGCCAGGCAAGGCCGTGACACCCCCCTCCTTACGACAGAGGCCTCTCAAAGAGAGACTCTGGAAAAATTACACCCTTTTTTTGTTTTTTTTGTTTTTAGCACCCAAACAAACCTAATAAATAACAAACATCAGATTACAATAAACCAAAAAAAAAAAAAAAAAACCCACATGAATACATTTCCATATACGAATAAACAAATGTTAAAAATACTCAACTTTTGTTCTAGGGGTTATGGCTTGGACACTCCGCCCAAGCCTGCAAAACAGATGCAAAATGGCCACTTGAATCCAGCAGGCTCCCCCCCCCCCCCCCTCCACTCAATCTCCCCCCCCCCCTCCACTCAATCCCCCCCCCCCCTCCACTCAATCCCTCCCTCGAACCCAAACCTCCAGCAAGTCCCGGTACCTGGAAAGCCAAATTTTAAGGAGACTAGGCAGAGAAGAGAGAGATACAAGAGAGAGACAGACAGGACAAGACAATGACTCATTCCAGTTCACACGGGGCACGGGACAAAGCGTCAGCCATGACGTTGTCCACACCCCGAATGTGACGGATCCGTAAGCTATACGGTTGTAAAAATAACACCCAGCGCATAAGGCGCTGACTTGGGCTCTTTAGTGAATATAAAAACGTTAGTGGGTTGTGATCAGAATAAATGGTAACCGGAACAGCACCCCCATTTAAATAAACATCAAAGTGTTGTAATCCCCATATTAAAGCTAATGTTTCTTTTTCGATGGTCGAGTAATTTAACTGATGACAGTTAAACTTTTTTGAAAAGAAACACACTGGCCGGTCTACACCTTGCTCATCCCTCTGCAGGAGCACAGCCCCAGCACCCACATGGCTAACGTCAACCTGCATCTGGAAGGACTGATCCATGCGGGGAGCCCTTAAAACAGGAGCAGAGGTTAACAACAACTTCACATTATCAAATGCGGCCTGACATTTTCCTGTCCAATCAAATTTAGCATGGCCCTTCAAAAGGTCGGTCAATGGGGCAACGACAGTGGAAAAGTTAGCACAAAACCCCCGATAATATCCCACCATTCCTAAAAAGCGTCTAAGCTCCGGTTTGGTAGCTGGAACAGGGAAATTATCGATAGCCACCACCTTAGCATGCACAGGCCTCACTTGGCCCTGCCCCACCACCTTCCCCAAATAAACAACTGTCGCCTGGGCAAACTCGCACTTAGCGAGATTTACAGTGAGACGAGCCTCAACTAGCCGTATAAAAAAGCCCGGATACGCTCAAGATGTTCAGACCACCCGTCACTATACACTACCACATCGTCCAAGTAAACAGCACAGCCCTGTAAACCCGAGACTATTCGGTTCATTAGTCTCTGGAAAGTGGCGGGTGCATTGCGTAAACCAAACCTCATAACAGAGTACGAACATAGGCCAGACGGCGTTATAAAGGCTGAAACCTCCTGAGCCCGAGAAGTGAAAGGAACCTGATAGTATCCTTTAAGTAAGTAATAATAATAATAATAATAATAATTCGTTACATTTATATAGCGCTTTTCTGGACACTCAAAGCGCTTCACACATAGAGGGGGGGATCTCCTCAACCACCACCAATGTGCAGCATCCACCTGGATGATGCGACGGCAGCCATATTGCGCCAGAACGCTCACCACACACCAGCTTACTGGTGGAGAGGAGACAGTGATGAAGCCAATTGGTGTATATGGGGATGATTAGGAGGCCATGATGGACAGAGGCCACTGGGCAAATTTGGCCAGGATGCCGGGGTTACACCCCTACTCTTTCGAAAGACATCCTGGGATTTTTTATGACCACAGAGAGTCAGGACCTCGGTTTAACGTCTCATCCGAAGGACGGTGCTCTTTGACAGCATAGTGTCCCCATCACTATACTGGGGTGTTAGGACCCACACAGACCACAGGGTGAGCACCCCCTGCTGGCCTCACTAACACCTCTACCAGCAGCAACCTGGCTTTCTCAGAAGGTCTCCCATCCAGGTACTAACCAGGCTCAGCCCTGCTTAGCTTCAGTGGGCAACCAGTCTTGGGCTACAGGGTGATATGGCTGCTGGCCAAGTCAAACTTACTTACGAACCTGGCCGAACCCACCCGGTCAACACAGTCTTCCACCCTTGGGAGCGGAAAAGAATCGGGCTTTGTGATGTTATTTAGCTTCCGATAATCGGTACAAAATCTATACGTCCCATCAGGTTTACTGACTAGAATACAAGGTGAAGCCCAACTAGAATAAGAGGGTTCTGCCAAACCATTATCCAGGAGATACTTCACCTCGGCTTCTAGGTGCTGCTGTTTCTCAAGTGATACACGATAAAATCTCTGCCTTATCGGCTTGAAATCACCCACATCAATGTCGTGCTTGATCAAATGTGTACACGACGGTGTGTCTGAAAACAAAGCAGGAAAGTTACAAATCAACGACTCAACTGCTAATGCCCTCTCCTTAGACAAATGGCCAAGTAGTGTGTCCAAATTAGACAACTTCTCAGAATTCTTCAACCGAGGCTGGAGCACGTCTGGGATAACCACATCCTCCTCATCACATGCTGCCACCATGTGTGGAGATACACTAGATATCCCAGCAACGGCAGCCAACGCAACTGACTTTACCTGATCACCAGTCTCTGCTGCCCCAGAAACCGGAGATCTACTGTAATAAGGTTTCAAAAGATTAATGTGACAGAGTTGCGTATTACGCCTTCGGTCAGGAGTTGAAACTAGATAATTCAAGTCCGACACTTGCCGAATAACTGTATAGGGACCGGCGAATTTAGCAAGAAAGGGTGAACCGGCTATTGGCAACAGCGCCAGAACCTGATCCCCAGGGCTGAATACTCTCTGCTCAGCTCGGCGATCATACCAACTCTTCATTTTCTTCTGAGCCTTAGTTAGATTTTCTACAGCCATCTCACAAGCTAAGAACAATTTCCGGCGAAAGCCGTTCACATACTCCAACAAGTTAGAAGGACTCTCAGGACACTTCAGCTTATCCTGCAGGACAGCTAATGGCCCACGAACTATATGGCCAAACACCAAATCATTAGGTGAGAAACCTGTGCTTTCCTGTGTTACCTCACGGGCTGCAAGCAACAACCAGGGAAGCCCTTCCTCCCAGTCTTTGTTGAGCTGAACGCAGTAACCTCTAAGCAATGACTTCAGCGTCTGGTGAAAACGCTCCAGAGAACCTTGACTCTGGGCGTGATAAGCGCTACTAAGGTGATGTTTAACATGTAGCTGTTTAAGCACTTCTGAAAACATATGCGATGTAAAATTAGAGCCCCTGTCACTCTGAATACTCTGAGGGATGCCAAAGATCGAAATAAACTGAGAGAGAGCCTTCACCACCGACTTTGTAGAAATTGTACGTAAAGCATAGGCAGCTGGGTAACGGGTGGCCTGACACATCACAGTCAAGAGGTAAACACACCCTGACTTAGATGGAGGCAAGGGTCCAACACAGTCGATTAACAAATGCTCAAATGGGTTCCCTAAAACTGGAATCGGGTAAAGTGGAGCTGGCTTGATCACCTGATTAGGCTTTCCTGTTAACTGACATGTATGACAGGTCTTAATGAAGCATGCCACGTCCTTCTTCAGGCAAGGCCAATAGAAGTACTTCATAAGTCTGTCATACGTTTTCCGCACCCCCAAATGGCCCGCTATATCACCATGAGCCGTCTGAAGTATCAGGTCTCTAAACTTCACTGGAACTACTATCTGAAAAACAGGATCCTCAAATATCTCTTTAGTCTGGGGCATCCACTTACGAACCAACAGCCCATCTTGAACAAAGTAACCCCTTGCTGCACTATGTTGCTCCTCAGTAGGCAGAACCCCAGCAAACAGTTCACTCAAGGTTGAATCCTCTTTCTGAGCTACAGCAAAATCACTAATAGACAGAGAAGATGGCAAATCGGGCAAAACAATAGGCTGCAAATCAGGCTTACGATTTTTCTCTAGAACTTCAGTTCCAGAAACACGGTTCATAGCACGTGTTACTGCACAGGCAGTAAACACCTCAGGTAAGGTCTGCAGGCTACAATCAATACCTGATGGGTTAGATGGAACACTCTTGACCACCACAGGAGGTGGTAAATCACGCCAAACCCGCTCTCCAGCCAAGTTATTTCCCAAAATGAGATGTACGCCATCTACAGGCAACGAATGGCGTACGGCAATGGCAACCTCACCCCGAACCAGGTCTGACTGTAGCTCAATCCTATGCAGAGGAACAGTTACAACCTGCAACCCAATTCCCCTCACTAAAACATGACCAATGCTGGACTCAGTAGAAAAAGGCAAAACAGACTCCAGAAGAAAAGACTCACAAGCCCCCGTATCTCTAAGAATTTTAACTGGCACCCTTTCAGAACTGCCCACCAATAAAAAAGGAAACCATCTGTAATGAAAGAAGAGTAATCATTGACATTGGCTTTAATTACATCAGACCCGCTATACTGGCTAGAACCCACAAGGCTGTCCTCGGACAAGTTAGAGGCCACACCCCCTTCAGAGTTTGACTTAATCTCTGTGTGGATGAACTCAGGCCGTGCACGCACATCAGAAACGGCAAGGGCAACAGGTCTTGCCGTGCCAGATTTGTTCCTCTGGCCCTTTGCTCTCAAAACTGGACACTCGTTCTTCCAATGCCCATTCTCTAAACAGTAATGACAAGCATCCGGATCTCCCCTATCCCGAGACTGCTCTTTGGCAACAGACTGACTAGCGGGACTATTAGACAATACTGAACGTTCACTGAAACGTCCAAAGCGCTGCTCGCGGTAGCCCCTTCCTGAATTGTTTTCTTTAAAATTTTGCCTGTGCGTTAAAACATATTCATCAGATAAAACTGCAGCATCTGCAGCTGTTTTTACCTTGCGCTCATTTATATAAACCGCGATTCGATCAGGGAGGATGTTTCGAAATTGCTCCAAAACAATTAAATTACACAACTCTTCAAAGGTAGAAACGCCTACTGCAGCGCACCAACGATTGAAATGACAATTCAGCTCTCTTACTACCTCTGTATAAGTCTGCCTTTCTCCCTTCTTCCAATTACGAAATCGCAGTCTATATGCTTCCGGAACTAACTCATATACTTTAAGCACAGCATCTTTCACGCTTTTATACATCTTTCTTTCAGGCACCGACAAAGCAATAAACGCCTCCTGCGCTTTTCCAACTAGAACGCTCTGGAGTAACAACGTTCGTTCAGAATCACTCCAACCACGATCATCTGCAACACTTTCAAACAGTGAAAAAAACACGTCCGGATCCTTCTCATTAAACCTGGGTAGCAATCTAGCCATATTAGAAATATCAGGAGAGCGTGCTGGTATAGTCGGAACATCGCCACCAATATCACCATTAATTTTCCCTTCTGCTATCAACCTAAGACGTTCTAAAGCAATTTCTTGCTCACTTCTGATTTTATCATATTCTAATTGACGTATAGCTTCTCTCTCCCTACGTTCAGCTTCTCTCTCTCTACGTTGCATTTCTAACAACTCTTTTTGTTGCTCAAATGTAAGACCAAACTTACTGCGAGACTCACCCAACGTTGTCAATGGCGTTGATGCACCTTCAGGCTCCAACTCATCCATTGAAACCGATGGAAGGATTTTTCTTTCAGCCATTTTAATTCTAACAGCCTGCCTTAACTGCGCCAATTTCACACTTCTTTTCAAGCCCAATTCAAAATTATAATGTTCGCTAACCTCACACAACTGCTCCTTAGTCAACGTATCTAAAACCTGATCTGATGGAGCCGATGGAAAAAATCTATCCAAAGTATCCATTTATTTACTCTGCCCTTTTCCTTAACCCCTAAACGAAGAGAGAGAGAGAAAAAAAATACACATACAATACATAAATATATATATTCTTTTTCTCCTCTCTTAGGCACAGTTATCAATGCAAGTGCAGCCAACTGCAGCTACAAGACAAAAAAAAAAAAAACGAACAAAAAGGAGCTACCCTGCACCGATCCACCTCATGCATACCCCAAGAACAGAGATTTTTAATACACGATATCAGTGGCACCTAACTTCCCCGACAAAATGCCGTTAAAGCAGGTAACCACGACTGTGCCCTCCGTCCGGGATATTGCACAAAAACAACAAACTAAAATAACAAACAAGCGTTAAGCGCTTAGCAGGGATTTAAAGCTCCAAAGACTACACATTTATTTATCAATTTTTCTTGTCTCGCAAATACTGCAGTGAAAGCCCGCACCCACCCGACAATAAACCACCCTATACTCTGGCTGTATTTTAAAAAAAAAACCCAGGCAGAACGAACAAAATTTGTCTTCCACACCGTCGGACTAAAAACAAAATATAACAATTTCAAAAACCGAACCTAATTAAACTAATCCGCGTTTGTCTTTCCCAAGAACCATACATTAAATGCCCAATCAACTTTACTGAGGCGGATCACCGTAGAATCCGAATAGCCTACAGTTTACAAATTAGGCACATTAATCAAAACGACCCAAGACATAACTACTCAAACCCAATTGAAAAATACAAAACAAAAACAACGCATATTTACCGATCGATGGTTCAAAATCCCGGACGAGATCCCCAAATCTGTTACAAGCCTGGCTCAAAGCAAGCAACAGAATATAGGGAAAGTCCACACACGGAATAGTTTACGAAATTTATTAAATTAATAGAATTATAACAGAATAAACTTGCACAGCCAGTAAGAAGATTGGCTTTTAAAAAAAATGAAAATGAAAGCAACAGTGTAATGAAATAAAAAGAAACCAAAAACAAAAATCCTAAACGGTGCGGGAGAGATGCAAGAAAGGCTGGCGCTCCTGCTGGTCTCATCTGAGGCGTCTTTAAAGGCTGCGATCAGGAACCAATTACCACAACTCCAAACACCTGCGCCCAGCTCACCTGTAGGAGACACAGCACACAGCCAGGAGGAGGAGCCAGGCAAGGCCGTGACAATTTACTGTTTATTTGGTGCTACAGTGTTATAGTGATGTAGGCTGCATTTACACTGCAGGTCTTGAGGACTTTCTGACTATATCCGATTTTTTTGACGACCTGCTTACATCATCTTTTAGAAGTGACCCATATCCGATTTTTGCATTTACACTATACACTGATGAAACTACCAAATGCCGACATTCTGACCCGGAAAATTAAGCAAAACAGCACAAACTTCAATGGATGCAGATGCGAATAAAATTATCCAGTGTTTTCTTTCCACAATATTTCAATAAGTCATCAAAACATTGGTCTAGTATGGCGGAGAAAAAAAGAGGAGAGGCTCTAGCCACGAGCACTTAAAACGATGCCTCATATCTCGTGAAATGTCTTCAAAAACGGATTTATTTCTGTAACAACCCTGCATTTTTGCCTGCACTCTTCACCCCAAACACTCAAAAGACATGAAACCTCCGCATTGCTCCACTGTGTGTGTCCTTTCTTCCATCGCGCCTATAATCGCGCAGTTTTTAATGACATACGACTCGCGTTACCGGGGAATATCCGATTTGTCTGCTTACATGGCACACGCAAATGCACGTATCCGATTCATATCCGATTTATTACCACATATGAATGAGGCCTGAATCCGATCTGAGAAAATCGGAATCCATGCGTTTTTTTCCTGCTTACACGTTCACTGGTCATATCCGATCTATGGTGCGTTTCCCGAAAGCATCGTTAGCCAACTATGGTCGCAATTTCCATTGAACTCTATTGGAAAACGACAGAACTTGCGCTGGATTAATGTTAATTATTATTTTCTGTACTGTGCTGTTGTGAATGATGACAATGAGCATAGTATAGTATTCTTTATTTGTTTATTAATCAGTTATTATTACCATTTCATTATTTATTTTCTTTCTTTCTGTTGAGACCAGACATACGCTCAATTATACAAACTTGTATATTGGCATCCTGATCTTGGAAATAAAGATGATAAAGGATTCTCTGGCCGAAATCTTTCTGTAGTGTTCCCATCCTAAAAAGAACCACTAGTCCATACTTTACACTAAATGTTATATGTACTGCATTGTGGTGCCTAAAACACATTTTTGGTAGAAAAAAAGAAAAAAGGACACTTGTGTTGGTTGGTTGGAAAAAAAAAAAGAAAACGAATTTAGAAAACTTACCACTACATGTTTCCTCAGGTTAGATGTTGAGCTTTTGAATGCTGAAATGTCTGTTTGTTTTGGTAGACACAGTAGACATCACACAATGTAGCCGCTGTTTCACACTTTTACTAAGGTAAACGTGCTTTCCAATATGAGGCCAAGGGTGTTCCTCATGATCGTCTGAGTCTGAATTGCTGTTACGCCACAGTAGAGGAAGCAGGATCCAAATGCAAGCACTTTAATTAAATAAACTAACAGGTAATCCAAGGCAAACGTACAGAACAAGAACTCAGGACATGAACTCAAAGCAGGAGCAAGAAACAGCTACACAAAACAACAACCGACAAACAACAACTGGAGAACAGAGGTATAAACAGACAAACGAGGTAACAAGGTGGCGTGGCTAATAGAAACATGTTTAGCTTGTGTACACCTAGGGAGACTAATCAACCAAACGGGGAACAACTGACATGAAAAGACAGGGAAACACATGACAGACAAGAACAAGACATGAACCCACACCGTGACAATTGCTGACGGTTTCTGACATTTTTGTTTTGCTACGAGCCTTCGACTGTAAAGCTAACCCATCCAGCCGTTGAGATCGAGTATGGTCACGTCCCAGCAAACATTTGGACGTGTAATGACCGTTGAAAAGACGTCCATGATTGAAAAATAGTTCCAAAAATGGAAGTTGAACCGACGTCTTTGACGTCATCTGGCCGTGAATTCAACGTCTTTTCTGGCCGTGAATTCCACGTCTCTTCAGCGCATCCCGGGACGTCAGAATTAGTCTTCTTCTAGATGTTTATAAGGTGTGTTTATGCATAAGTGTAGGCATATACGCCTGCATATAAAATAGTTATATAGTAATTGTGTTAAATCGTAAACAGGCGATTTTGACATTTACACATCTAAACTTGACAAAGGTTCTAAAAAGGGCCAAAATCGACCAAGCCATACCTAAACGTCTAGATAGAACACGTTATAATCACGTGTAGATCAAACAACACAGTAATTTACTAAACACATTAAATACATTTAAGTACTTAACTTTGATGCATGCAATTATACATAATTTATAGTTATTATAGTAACTACATGTAACAAGGTCACTGTAAAATAAAGTGTTATATTATTAACATTTTAGTAGTTCATTACAAACGATCAAAGATAACGGGATGAACTAAAGTTACAATTTATTTATCACATTTATTTTATGGTTTTAATACAAATTCACCTAGGAAACAGGAAAAATTAACATGTTCATCACGAAACAAATTCAGTTTCATAACTAAATTTAATGAATTGAGCTGTCACAAATATCTCCCACATCTTTTTCACCCGAAAACTTATTTTTTATAACCCCCACCCCCCCGCTCTTCCTGGAGCATGTTTTAAATGTTCAGCCATAGCGCCATCAATTTGCGATTCCGTTGAATTGGGGTTCCACCTCTTCACAGCATCTAACGAAAGAGAATATTACATTAATAGTAATAAATAAAATAAAAAGTAGGAAAAAATGACATTCAATTATTTCAAAGAGGTTTTTATGGTCCTATAACTAAACTAAAAAAATAAAAACGAACAAGAATTTTTCTTGAATGAAAAGTAAAAAAAAAAAACAAAGATTAAAAGTGTGCTAGATTTACGCAAGCCCTGAAACGCAAAGTAAAAAAAAAAAAGTAAAAAAAAAAATCTAGAATTTCGACTTTAATCTCGAAACGTTTCGACTTTAATCTCGAAATGCTAGATATCATTTTTTTTTACAATTGTTTTTTTTTTAGATTAAAGTCGAAACGTTTCGAGATTAAAGTCGAAACGTTTCGAGAGTATGAGAATGTCTTGCGTAGAATTTGCGTGTGTGCTTGCAATTGTTTCACAGTGCCGCACGCACAGGCATTCTTAATGGTGCGTAGCGAGTGTTTCACACTGTGTGTTTGTGTTTTGTTTAAAGGAAATTCAACAGGTGCCAAATCTACCAGCATAGGACATTATATAATATTATACATTATACTGCGCCGGAATACACTTTAGCCTATTGGAAAACCAACCCAGAAAACACTTTTCAGACTGGATGGATATCTTTATGAATGAATGAATGAGGCATTTATATAGCGCTTTCATGTGTCTACTAGGCCTGCACAAAGCAATTTACAACAATCATATCAGATATTCTCTCCTCAACCACCATTAGTGGTTATTAAATCTGAGGAAAATCACAGGATAAAAGTAAAAAGCTACTATTTTGTGTTGATCCATGGCAGTTCGACTTCACAAGTGCATTTCGCGTGCGTGCGCACTCTGAGCCTGTGTACACGCACTGTTATGAATACACACACTAATATGGAAGACTGACTGTATTATCGTAATGTTTTGACTTTCATCTCGAAACATTTCGACTTTAATCTAAAAAAAAAGTAAAAAAAAAAAATAGAATTTCGAGATTAAAGTCTAGACATTTCTCCGCAACCCAACCATACGCGCCGACCCGTTTGACTAAGGCTGTCGAGCCCCACTGTCGCGGTAATGCGTTTCAGTGGCAACGGTTCCGTATGGCATACCACCTACCGCAAAAACACAGTATCTGCCCAACCACCCATCATACACATAATACACACAGGAAAGTAATGACTGTAAATACTATGCAACCAATACAAAAAACCTACAGACGTTTCAAGTTTTATAGCAACTAACTGCATCAGAAACAGACAGCATGTTAAGTAGCTTAGCAATGTTTCTAAGGTGGAAAAAGGCTGTTCTTGTAACATATGAAATATGATTTTCGAAAGACAAGTTGCGATCTAGTGTAACACCCAGGTCTTTTACTGTAGTGGATAAAGTAACAGGACATCCGTCTATATTAAAGTTGTATTGTAAGAGGTTTTGTGAGTAGTTTTTTGGATCAATAAGTAATACCTCCGTTTTATCTGAAATTAATAGCAGGAAATTACGCGTCATCCAGCATTTTATATCTTTGAGACACTCTGTCAATTTAGATGAGTTAGTGTTTTCATCTGGTCGCGATGAAATATATAATTGAGTGTCGTCAGCATAACAGTGGAAATTAATTCCATGTTTTCTTATAATATTACCAAGTGGCAGCATATATATTGAGAATAGCAGAGGGCCTAAAACCGATCCTTGCGGTACTCCATAGTCTACTGACGTTATCTTTGATTTTTTTCCCATTTAAACAGACAAAATAATAAGTACGATCTAAACCAGCTTAATGCCTGTCCCTGAACACCAGTGTAGTTTTGTAGTCGATCCAAGAGTATTTTATGATCTATAGTGTCGAACGCAGCGCTAAGATCAAGTAGGACTAGTATTGAGATACAGCCTTGGTCAGAAGCTAAAAGTAAATCATTTGTAATTTTAACTAGCGCAGTTTCTGTACTATGATGCGGTCTGAATCCTGACTGGAATTTTTCATAGATATCATTTTCTTGCAAAAAAGAGCACAATTGAGCGGACACTACTTTTTCTAGTATTTTGGACATAAATGGAAGATTTGAAATGGGTCTGTAATTTGCCAAGTTATTTGGATCTAATTGCGGTTTCTTAATGAGAGGTTTTATTACTGCCAGCTTGAATATTTTTGGAACATGACCTAAAGATAAAGACGAGTTAATAATATTGAGGAGAGGCTCTTCCACTATAGGTAATATTTCTTTCAGTAGTTTAGTGGGTATTGGATCTAATAAACATGTTGTTGGTTTAGATGCAATGATAAGTTTATTTGGCTCCTCCTGTCCTTTTGTTGTAAAGCGGTGTAGTTGTTCTAGAGGGGCCATAATTGAAGCTGAATCATAAGACACCATAGCGGATTGTACATTTATAATTGCGTTTCGGATGCTTTCTATTTTCTCATTGAAGTAATTCATAAAAATCATTACTACTAAACTGTAACGGTATATTTTGCTCTGGTGATGTCTGTTTATTTGTTAGTCTAGCCACGGTGTTAAATAAAAACCTTGGGTTATTTTGGTTATTTTCGATTAGTTTGCGGAGATGCTCAGCCCTGGCTGTTTTTAGGGCCTTTTTATAACGTGACATGCTGTCTTTCCACACGATTCTAAAGACCTCTAAATTAGTTTGTTTCCATTTACGCTCTAAGTTGCGAGTTTCTCTCTTTTCTGTCATTTCCTCTAATTCATCTGTTTGTTTGGGTTCACTTAGCAGCTTAGATAGATCAGGTAAGCTATTTGAGAATCCATCTATAGTGGTTGGAAGGATTGTTCTGCCTAGTCTATAACGTGGCGCAACATGACATATTTCAACATCATTACTTTTGCTTAAACATATACGCCACTTTCGAGTCTGGTGGCGTGTTATCTCTACGCATTTTGAGCTATCCGCGTGTATCCGTGTATATGTCTACGCCATTAATGTCCGCGTCATTCCGCGTGTCTGTACACGCAGTCAAATCTCCAGTCATAAATGCCATTAACCCCAGTGACGGTTAGGTTTAGGGACGGGGTTGAGGTAAGTCATATATTTATATAACGTTAAGTCAACGGCGTTCATAAACACGCTGAAAGGCAATTATGCGTCTTGATAGCACGCCAAAAATGGAAATACGAATTGGCGTGTCATACACTTCAAGATGCTAAGATGCTGGGGCATCAATTCAGAATTTGGGACTTGAGACAATACTATATAGATATTAGTGTTGTCAAAAAACTCGGTACTTCGGTACCAAGTCGGTACTAAAAAAAAAAAATGTTACGGTACCAGCTTTTCTAGGTACCGAATACCAGGTTCGTCCAGTTCTGTTCTAGACGCGATGTCTGAAATGTGCACAGTTGCGTCCTCTTCATAACGCTGATATGGCTCTCTCTCTCTGAATCCACTTGTTGAAACGAAAGGAGGAAAGAGCCACATATGGAAATATTTTGGATTAGGCTAATGTCACGTTGCCATAAGAGGCCGATTACATGCAAATTCGCAATTTCAAATATAGGCGTGATTCAAGCGCGCTCCTAATAAAAACTCGTTGGCGTTGCATAGCAACGACAGACGCCGCGTGAGAGCAAGCGCTTTGGAAAGAATAAGCACGCGCAAAAATATAATTTAAAAACACGCGCGACATGTGAACGGCCTCTAAAGTCCTTTCGGGGTAGTTTTATGAGTACATGAGCACAGTAGTATCCACCCGACACCAGAGTACTACTGGTATTAGTATTGTCATTTAATGTCAGTGCCAGTTCTAGGCGTATTCTTGCCTTTATAACTCAGCAGGTTTAAAAAGCCTTTTTAAAATTAAATATGAATGCAGTTTTAGATTAATAAAAGGACAGTCAAGTCAAATAAAACATGTTTTATGGTAATGCTAAAAAGATACCATTCATAAACATTACTTAGTTATCAACACATTGAGTGAACAATATATTTTTACAACATTAATTAATGTTTGAAAATGTTATTTATTACAAACACCTGATTGTTAATGTTTGTTCACTTAATTCATTGTGCATTAAATAAATAATGGATTAAAACTTTACAAACAACTTTAAAAATGTGTTAGTGTATAATATTGTTTATTTTAGGTCATTTTATCTAATCTTTTTCTAAAGTGTTTATAATACAAATGTACAGTTTCCATACTTGTAACCGTGATAAACACTTAAATATATGTAAATTTAAACTAAGCTTTGGTACCGAAATTGGTACCGAGAACCGTGAATTTTAACTGGTATCGGTACCGAATACTGAAATTTTGGTACCGTGACAACACTAATAGATATTAAAACAAACGGTGTGAAAAATAATATGTTATTTAAGGTAAGAAAGGACACATTAAAGAATGAACAAACCATAACTGTACGATTAACCAAAAAAAAGTCTCTTTAGGTGGATGACATCAAAGAAGAAAACAATACTTTCGGCTCTCCCAGACGGCCTGGTGGACGATTCATCAATTCCCTTTCTGAAAGATGGCTGTAATGTGACCTCTTTAGACAAATTGCACCTAGCATGTAATTTCATTAGGTACAATAAACATAAAAACACGCACAATAAATATGTTGACGAGTGAATTTTATAGTAATAAATCAAAGTTATGGGATATGAAGTTGACATTCAGGCAAAACACCTTTGACTCATGGAATAAATTTTTTCCTCTAAATGAGAACAATGGCAAAAGTGTATGCACTTTCGAGGCAAGCAATGTCTTTGTATAGTGTGGGATGCACCAAAAAAATAACAAAGCATCAATAGGACGTACATCTCAGCGTCATTGCTTAATTTAGGGTATGGATCAATCACACTATCTTGATACCAATGTTTACAGTCATATATAAAAGTCATTTTTGAAAGCATGAAAGTCGTAGTATTAGGCAAGAAAAGGTTAAAAAAAACTTACAACTTAATGTAGTACACAAAGTCAGGGGTCGGGCACGTCTCATCCAAGTGTGTTGGACACAAAACTTAATCTTTAGCACAAACAAGGACATTTGACAAATTAGGTAATTAACAAATTTGTAGACTGTTTAAGCCATATCTACAGTTTACCATACCTTTTTTTATTGCTTGAAGAATGTGCTTTATCTTCATTAGTTTTGTGTTGACCTTTAACTGTAAATAAAATGATATTGTAATTAATGATAATTAATTACATATAACAAATCCAAAATGTTTAAGTGTATTTACAAACATGGGCATTTACCTGGCTTGGGTTTTGGATTGTTATATTTTGGTGGAGGAATTGGGTAGCACAGTCCTTTTATCGGTTTGCTTATTTTTATTTGGATTAGGTTCTACTTTTCCTTTGTACAAAACAAAAGCAAAGTTTTTCTCATCTACAAAGAGAATATTTGTGATTAGGCTAAAGATGCTCAATAACATAACAAAAGATGGTAACTCACGTTTAACTCACGTGAGCTGTGTTGACTCAATGTCAGTCACGTCACTGTCATTGTCAAGGTCAAAATCTAAAATAAATCAAACAGAAATTAATTTGTAAGTTTCAGGTTCACATATGAAAAACAGTCAAGAGTGCATTAACAATTTGTAATTTAAATCCGTTTTAAAGCACCAAATAATAATGTACCATTTACAAAGTCACGGAAGACTTTCCTTTTTCTAGTTCTTTGTTCTTTCCCCCAATTGTCCATTGCCTAAAAGATAAAACAACAGGACAGAGTTTAACTTTCAGGACACTAAAACCTGTCCATTTATTCCAACAGTTGGAAAGCAATTGAACAATTTTGATTATACCACGGGCTGTTTAAATACTCGATTCTGATTGGCTGGAAGGTGTGCAGTAAAACCGTTTATTGCACAGGTAGTTCCAGTCAGTTTGATTACAGTTCGAAATGAATCCGCTACTATAAACCATAGACTGTAAAAAACATTGGTAACCATAGTAACAGTTACGCTTGCAAACAGAGTGAGAGACATATGAAAAAAAAAAACGTTTATTTAGGTAGGCTAAATGGATGATTTTTGCATATGTTTTAATTTGTATGGTGAATATGGCAATTTTGAGAAATGGGCCCAGGCACAATTTGGAACAGAAGACTTGAAAAAGCGGCACAAAAAATTAACACAGAGCTAGATAAGATCGAAGACGACAAAGATGAGGTCAATACGAAAAAGACAACTAAATGGGCAGTTAACACTTTCAGTGACTTTTTGCGCCAAAGACAGAACAATTCTGATTTCGAGACCTACTCTGCTTCTCTTTTAAATGAGACATTGCGGGAGTTTTATGCCTCTGTTCCGTCTACCGCTGGACGCGAATACAGTGTAGCAAGTTTGATGTGTCTCCGAGCAGGAATAAACCGTCATTTTACAAAATACAACATCATAAGTGATAAAGACTTCAAGTCAAGCAATGCCGTCTTTAAATCAGTTTTAAAGCGCTACAGGAAAAATGGAAAAGACACCAGCGTTCATCATCCGCGAATTACTGAGTCTGACTTGGAGAAAATTAGAAATGCACCTGCACTCCCCTTTCACACCCACAGGACTTGCAAGAAAAGTTTGGTTTGACATACAGCTGTGTTTTGCACGGAGGGGAAGAGAAAGAAACCGTAAGCTATCAAAAGAGTCTTTCGTTCTCCGGCAAGACGAGAACGGGAAAGAGTACTTGACCCTGGCGCATAACCCAGAGAAAAAAAACCACAAGGATCCCACTGCATCGGATAGGGAAAATTTACGAGGATTTATGCTTGCAAGACCGGCGACCCACTTTAAAAAATACCTCTCAAAGTTTCCAGAAAATGCCGGAGCATTTTATTTGCATATTTGCAAATATGGTATAGGGGGGTAGGAGTTTATAAGTTTTACTTCTTCCTTCTCCTTTTTGCACATGTAAATAGAGGGTTGTTTTTTTTTTGTTTGTTTTGTTTTTCTTCAAATATTGGAAAGTTTGGATTTTTTTTTTACCTTGTTGTTCATTTTTGTTTTGTTTCTTTTAATTTATATTCCTTGTTTCATTGATTAATAACTGTATTTTTATTTATTATTTACATGTTCAAAATAAAGATCTCAAATCAAATCAATAAATCAAATCAAAATCAAATCATCTGAGACCCATCTCTCTGTGCAAACTCAAGAGCACCGAATTGTGGTTCACCAAGGAGCCGATGGGGCTCAACTACCTTGGCAATATGCTAAAAAGTATTTGTGAAGAGGTTGGTAATAGATATTTCGTTTTTGCCCATGAATTTAAACTGTGTTTATATTATTTTCCAAATTTAAATTGTATACTTTAAATTCTTGTTGTTCAGGTGGAAGGTATCTCACAAATGTACACAAACCATAGTTTGCGGAGCACTGCCGTTGGACGACTCTCTGATGCAGGACTATAAAGTCGCCAGATCATGTCAGTGACAGGCCACCGATGCGAGGCCTGTATTGGGCCCCATCTTTGTCAGAGAGGAGTGCATGGAGTGACATACTGACTGACATCTAGAACCTCAACAAGCAAAGCGAAACATAATTTCACCTCCAAGCCTAAAACTGAAATAACCCTACCCTTTTCCATGTCTAACTTCACGATAAATGGAAATGTGGAGTTTAACATCAACTAGTAGGCTATGATGATGAGTAAAACAACCCCATATCGAAATTTCCAACTCTTTGATTTTTTTTATTTTCTTTTAATTTAATGCATTTCAATAAATGTAATGTGTCTTTATAGTAATCGTGGCTAGAGACCCTGGTTTTATTTCTCACTCTACATAATTAATTTAAATTGTCAGTGTTGCTGTCATTCATAAATAATTTTAATAAATCCATTAAAAAATCATTCTCCGTCTCTCTCTCTCTTTTAATAATGAGTTTAAATAAATGTGATAATTCATTCAAATAAAAGCAATCCGATGGCTCTACTTTATTTAAAGTGGACGGAGTAGAACTAACGAGCCGTAACTTAAGAAAATAACCGTAATTTTTACACATCTGTTAAAAAATTACACTGTTATTTGTATGTACATATCTAGAAATGTGCATTATATGTTTGTGTGTGTATGTACTTTTACATATGTATATTGGCATTTATCATTATTGGTTTACTTATTTATTTTTATTTTTAATTATTATTATTATTATTTATGTACTTTATTTTCTTGCTACTTATATGCTGGCATGGGGTGGGGGGTTGTTAAAATGTAAAAAGCTTTAAATAATATATATATATATATATATATATATATATATATATATATATATAAATTACACTGTTAACATCAGTTATAGCTTTAACTTCTTTTTAACTTGGCAAATAACCGAGGTATAAGCAGGATAATCCACGGCTAGTTAGGGATAATCCGCTTCGCGTCGGGTGGTTCTTCGCCTCTACGTCGTGCATTAAAATCCTTTAATGCATGGCTAGCCATGGATTATCCCTTACATATAACATGCTAGTAATTGTATATACAAAAGAATGTTTGACAAGTCACTGCTGACAAACATTATGTTGAAGAGCTTTGAATTGTATGCCTTTTCAAAGACGCATTCACAGTGAGTTTCCCTAAACACATCCATCCTTAGTGTTCCATCGTTTCGTTTCTCCTGGATAAATCCCACTGTATTATCCATCAGGAACACACAGTTGTCCGGCATCTTTGCTGTTAGCTTGCTTGTACTTCGGGATTGTCTGGCAGGTCTTTCAGTCCATTGTCTTTCAGCAAGTCTTTTGGTGACTTGCACTAGCGGTTGTTTGCCACTTCTCACCATTTTTTGATAACCTGCAAGTCAAACGGAAAACATGAAATATTGTTCAAAGAGCTGTGGAAGTTTGCAGCATCATCTGCTAAATGTTTGATGGAATGGATGTTGTATGTTGGAAAGGTGGATCCATAAAAATCCACAGAGATATCCACAAAGTGCTCCAGAATGATGTGTGCGCGTATCCTAGATAAGACTCTCTCTTCTCATCTGCTTCATCCAAAAGAATGCTCATACCAACACTCAGACAAAGGAAATGGTGATACTGGTCATTAGGAAGAACATCCTTCAAGATTAATGGTCCTGTGTAGAGCATGAACTGACGGAGCTCAGTGGCTTTCCACCTATCCAATTCTTCCATGCTTCTTGGCTGCCTTGCAAACTCTGCAGGCAAAGCTCGTTTCAACTGAGTAATGCTCATTTGTACTTGCTCTCTCTGAGCTTTACTCAGCCGACAGATAATTGGCCCATGCCACAAGTATGTCAGCAGCCTTTTTGTGGCTCCAAGACATACTAGGTGCATGTAGTCAATTGGGAACTGTTTTACACACAAAATACCAGCTCTGACAAGAGGTGACGTTTGTTTTTGATGGTCAGGGTATCCAACTCGGTTGAATACCTCATCTGTTCTTCCTTCAGAAGGACCCTTTGTCATGTAAACTACCCTATTTGAGCTACTGCAACACATCGCTCACATCCATGCAGACTATTGTGACTTTTTATACTTTTTAGAAATGACCGGGCTTGTGCATCACAGATGATTGCCTTCACTGTAACTGCGTGAGCCAAATTCTGGAATGAAACTCCATTTTGGATGAGCGGTTGCAACTCCTCCAAGAAATCTTGTAAAAACTCCTCAACAGGGTTAGGCTTGCTGGATCCATAATACAGAGATACAACAAATGGCTGAAAGTTCGTAATTTGACCGAGAATGGGCCAGAAACACATACTTAACATTCATATATGAGGCTGAGAAAACGTTTCAAGAACATCTAGAGTAGTATGGTTCTACAAACATAATCTATATTATATTATATATTCTTAAATTATATTTTAAAAATCTGTATTTCCTTATGTTCATTTTTTGGTTCTCGGGAAATCTTTGCCTTAAGAGCACAGCAGTCCCAACCATCTTCCCAACTCATCTAGTGAGGTCCAAGGGTAAGAGTGTAAGACGTAAGATTTTTAGCAGCGGTAATACACTTAAAGGTAAGTGTCCCTTTGTTGTCCAAAATGTCTGGGGACAAAAACAAGGATTCCCCAGTTGACAACTACCACTTTAGCGTGAAATCCGCTGCCGATTACAGCAATGCCACCCTGGCTGACGATGCCAATGGAAACATTCTGCTTGGCAATGACATCTGTCAAGCTGACACTGCTATAAATAATGAGGATCACAGTTATGCAGCTTCAACTGTTAAATGTGCAAAATATGACAACTTTCGGGAAGATCACAGCTACAACCTAGAGTCTCCAAGAACTTTGAAACGAAAAAAAATCAGGCCACAGAGCAAATTCTACAAAAATACAGGAAAAGGCTTAGAAGACGATGTCAAAAGTCCAGACGTTTAAAAAGAAAAGTCTGCACCTTAAAGGGGGTCACAAAAGAACTCAGGAAGAAGCTGTTAATATCAAATCAATGTGCCTCTTTGCTTGAGTCAATTAATGAAGTACCAAAACACATCTTGCAGAAAATACAGCAGGGGAAAAAGTCAGCAAAGTACTCAGAGGAGCTGAAGCAGTTTGCCACCACATTGTACTTTTACTCCCCAAAGGCATATGAGTATGTCCATGACAATTTTTTAAAAGATTTTGCCACACAGTCACACCATCCGCAATTGGTACAGCAGCATCTCAGCCGATCCTGGGTTTACTGTGACGTCTTTCACAGCACTACGAAGTCATGTACAGGCAAACAAAGAGATAGGAAAAGAAACTGTCTGTGCCCTAATGATGGATGAAATGTACATTCACAAGATGACTGAATTTGCAGGGGACCAGTTCCATGGCTATGTGGACATTGGGACTGGAGAAATTGACAACACACTGGCCACCCGGGCCTTGGTACTCATGGTTGTTGCTGTCAACGAGTCATGGTAAATTCCAATAGCATACTTCTTCATCACAGGTATGGACGGAAAAGAGAAGGCAAATGTCATAAGGGAGAGCCTTAGCAGAATTCATGAGGTTGGTGTTAAAGGGCACCTATTATGCCCCTTTTTACAAGATGTAATATTGGTCTCAGGTGTCCCCAGAATGTGTTTGTGAAGTTTCAGCTCAAAATACCCCACAGTTAATTTATTATAACCATTTGAAAATGTCATTTTGGGGCCTCTTTAAAAATGATCTGTTTTGGAGGTATACCACCTTAATGCAAATGAGCTGCATATCCCCGCCCTGCCTTTGGATGAGGGCGTAACTTGATACCTATCGGCAGTCACTCTAAGCAGACGGGCTGATAGACGCACTGTTTTGAATGTCATTCAGCGTACGTTTGAATCGGAATATATAAATAGTACGAAGAGACTCCGGCAGAATAAACACAAATAAGAATGGACCAGTACGTCTCGGTATGGTTATTTGATACATGTATGTATAGAGTTGTAATCACGTCCCATTTGCAATTATGGATGTGCAACATACACACACACACACACACACACAGACATACACAAACACTAACGCAGGCGTTAACGCTGGCTTTTTTGAAACTACATACACATACTGTGATAAAGTTTGCTATGTACAAGCGAAATACATTTATACGAGGGACCTGTTGCGTCATGTTTACTTGTCATACAGGTGCTTCTGTGGCAAATGTGAGAAGATGGCTAACTTACAGGACAACAACATATATGCAGTTTTTAATACAATATCTTTAAATATATATATATATATATATATATATATATAAACGTACGGTTACACACTATACAAACAAGGTTTAAATTATATAAACAGACATCCTAGGACGACGACAACTTTAGACGCATTTGTTGTTGAATTAGCTGACATCGACTGAACAGACTTATTTAAGTTATCTAAGTTATTTGCTCAAAATTCATAAAACACACTTACTGTTACTGGATGTGTCGGTGGATCACAAACAGTAGACGACGATCCACACTTGAGGATTAACTTTTAAGCCACAACAACAGGATTAACCCACGACAGAACACTTATGATTCCAAGAGACATTACCGGCTGTCGGTGAAATAATGGAGGATGATGTGTACAGATCACAGAGGGCGGGGTCTATGCCACAACCACACTGTCAATCAAACCCCTTTCTCACTTTCTACGTCACAAAGAGCTGAATCTTAGAACAGCTCGTTCTGAGACAGTGGATATGATTTATTGAGATTGTAAAAAAAAAAAACACTGGGTGGATTTTTATTGTTCTAGGGTGGTTTTGCTCACTCACTGCCAACACACATTTATGTTCAAACACCATGTAAAAGTGAATTTTCCATAATAGTTGCCCTTTAACTCTTTCCCCGCCAGCGTTTTTAAAAAAAGTTGCCAGCCACCGCCAGGGTTTTTGACGATTTTTTCGCTAAATTTTAATGCCCCGCTGAATATTTTCTTCCATGAATATATGAAGATGATATATATAAAAATAAAGATCTGAGCCTCTGCTTTTAGGCAAAAAAAAAAACGTTTTTATTTTATCTTCATTTGTTCTTTTTTTATTGCCTCTTGAACAGAGGTAGGTTTTGTCAAAAACACAACATTTTGGACAAAAAACTGTGAAAAAGGTATTTTTATCAAACAAGTGCATTTAAAAGCAGAATACATTCAGATGTTGTTTCCTTCATATATAAAACTTTCCAAAATAAATTAAAAACATAAATAAATGAAAAATATATCAAATTTCCCAGGATGTAAGGGAAATGTAACTTTTGCAATAAAACTTCTGCCTCTGCCTCTCTGTGTTCTACCTGTGAATAATGAATAATTGGAATTACAATAAACAGGTCTAGACACACACACACAAATACATATTACAATGTGGTAAATGTGCACAAAGAGAGAAATAATTTGACAATTACACCTTCATATTTAGACAGCCACACATAAATGCCTGCACACACACATAAATATTATAGTGTAATAATATTATACGATCTATCTGCGGCACGTCCGTGGCTAGAACTTTCTGTGACAACATGTGCATCTCTCTCACTGACTACTTCGTCCCGATCAGATTCAGAATTATCAAATAAAGAGTGATCGGACTCCGAGTCCATTAACCTCCAGTACTTCAGCCATATACCTCTGCATTGTCTGTCTGATACATTCTCACTACTCCACTGTTTGAGACGATTGCAATCTGTTTCTCTGATCAAAGAGTTGCGCACTCATTCAGGACATGCGCGCGGGTCTTCCTTACCGTATACCACCTAAAACACGGATACCCGGAAAATTCCGTGTTTGGTGGGGATGCGTTTTTTCATTAAACCCGGAAAATTCCGTGTTTGGCGGGGAAAGAGTTAAAGTTGTCTCACTTGTAATGCCCCCACAAGCAACTTGACCATGATAAGGGAACTTGGCGCTGACCTAAATATCAACAACATGAAGCCCTACTTCTTGCATCCTGAGGACCCTGCACATAGAGTACATGTGTTCTTGGATGCTTGCATAAATACATACATAGATTCGTGCTAAAGCTTCTTCGGAATGCCTTTGCATCTTCACTAGAATTTGAGACAGAAGATGGAAGGAAGATTAAGTGGAAGTACTTTGAAGCCCTCAATGAACTTCAGGAGAAAGAAGGTCTGCGACTTGGGAACAGGCTAAAGATGGCTCATATCCAATGGAGGAAACAAAAAATTAAAGTTCACCTGGCAGCACAGCTCTTCAGCAGCAGTGTGGCAGATGCTATGGAGTTCTGTGAGCAAGGCTTGAAGTTAGAGGAGTTCAAGGGTTGTGCTGCAACTGTGCAGTTTGTGCGCACTGTAGATGAAGCTTTTGATGTACCGAATAGTCGTAATCCTCTCGGAAAAGGTTTCAAAGCCCCAATCAAGCCAACAACTAAAGACCTGGTTGAGACCATATTGAAGCAGGCAGACACTCTGCTCCGTGGGTTGAAGGTTCAGCAGTAGGCTACACACTTCACTTCACAACAAAAAAGAAGACTGCCATATATGGCTTTATTGCTAATGGCAGAAGTGCACTCAACATCTACCATGATCTTGTTGAAAGGGCCAATGCACCATGCAGATATCTTCTGACCTACAAACTTAGTCAGGACCACCTGGAGCTCTTCTTTTCAGCCATAAGAGCAAGGGGTGGGCACAAGGATAACCCCAATGCCAGGCAGTTCAGGGGAGCATACAAATGCCTACTTGTGAGGCACCAAGTGAAAACAGGCACCGGCAACTGTTTGCTTCGAGACAACACTTATATGCTCAACTCAACACCTGCAGCTGTAAATGTTGCCCGTAGAATGGAAGTGGGTGTGCCTGAAGATGACACCATTCCTGACCTCCCAGATGTATGCAGTATTTCTGAATACAAAGAAGCAGGAATCAACTACATCACAGGATTTGTGGTCAAGAAGATGAAAGAGAAAATCACCTGCTTACCTTGCTCACAGGCATTGACGACTGATGGTGCTGCACATGATTTCATTCATCTAAAAGACAGAGGCGGTCTGCAGAAACCATCACCAGGCATGGTGTCTGTGTGTCTGGCCACAGAGAAATGCATTCAGAGGAGGATCAAAACAAATGGAGGTGAGCTTCCCTGTGGACGTGGAGTCACGTTGACCATTGTCAATCAGGTTCTTGAAGATTGTGCCGATAAAGATCTTTTCCCACATCTTCACAACCATATGTTTGATACATGTGTTGAATTTCACCACATTCATGTTCTGGAGAAGATGGCCTCCTTGTGGTATTGCAAAGTCAGATTTAACCACTTTGCAAGAAGAAATACTGAAATATAATTTGTCACGATCACCTATTACCACCTACCAAATTACTCCTCTACTATTGATGATTTCAGCCCCATTCACACCATGAGCATGGTAATGACGCAACTTGTTATTTATCAGATTGTTTATTATTAATAATGCAATTAAAACAATAAGTAACTATTAAATTAAGTATATAAGAACATATATGATATATTATAATATATAATTAATTGTATATATTTTAAATAATAGTTATTATCAAATGCATGTATAGTGACACAGGGCCAGTATCAAAGCGACACCCTGTGACATTGTTGCTTGTGGTGTGAAGGGGTCCACATCCTCCTGAAGTTCTGCTGCTGCTGGTGATGATTTACAATCCGCATAAACAGGACTGAATCATTAAAGGGTTAGTTCACCCAAAAATGAAAATTAAGTCATTAATTACTCACCCCCATGCTGTACCAACCCCGTAAGACCTTCGTTCGTCTTCGAACACAAATGAAGATATTTTTGATTAAATTTGAGAGCTGTATAACTACCACATTGGCTCCTAAGGGACTGCCTCTTGACGGCCCAGAAAGTCAATGAAGAAAATGTTTAAATATACCAAGTGACTACCGTGGCTCAACTATATGTTTATCAAGCGACGCGAATACTTTTTGTGCGAAAAAACAAACAAAAATAACGAGTTTATTCGACTATTTCTTTTCTTCCTTGTAGGCCAGAAACGAGACTTCCTTAGATTTCCACGACGCATGCGCGAGAATTGCGATCTGCTTACACTACTTCAGATCGCAATTTCCCCCTCACAGATGGATCTGCATGGAGCCATTCAGGACAAGGAGAGAGGTATGAACTCCTCTTCCTCTTTTTGGGTGGAACCGCTAAGCCTCTTCAGTTTTCCACAGCTTCTTCATCTGTTGGATTGATGTTTGTGACAGTGTCAGACTGCCCAGAGCAGGAAGCATCCATTTCTGACATTTCATCTACACTGGTAAAAAAAAGGTTGTTGTGGGTAATGGATTGACTCCTGTGTCGATCACTGTCGCAACAGCTGTATCCTCTTCATCTTTTTCCACTCTCTTTTGTTTTGCAGAAAAAAATACGCATGTTGCCTTCAATGAAGGAGAGATGTCGAGCAATAAATCGATCCACGCGAATAGGCAAGTTTTCATGCTTGAAAAGGCCGATGTTTTTGAGCTCAGCTTCGACATTGGACAGGGGTAATGATCCCTCACTTCCGGAGCTCCAACATCACCGCAACTTCAGCCAGAGTGGTGAATAATTTGCAAGCCAGATTATATTGGGAATAATCTCGGGTAGAAAGTGCATGTTGTCATGATCAACATTAGATACGGCAAGTGACCTGCTCTCCTGACATATGCCTGTTACCCACTTCTGCAGGTCTGTCTGTGTTTCGTCACATTAATCCACTTCTTCCAGGTCCTCAACCTCTACATCTGGAATGGTGACACACTCTTCTGCAATTCGGGCTTTCAGATATTTCTTGCACCTTTCTGAAATGAGGGGTGCTCCAGAGCTGTCATTGCCCTCTGCTTCGCTGAGAGCGACAATAGTGATACTGCTTAGTAGCTCTCTTGCATCATCCATGGATTGTGACACGAGAAGCTGAGCCATTGACCTCACAAAGAAATCTTTAATGCGATGAGGTTTTTTTTCAAGCAGTCCCACCGGCAGCTCATCTTGATGCAGTGTGCCACATCAACGCGAACAAAACAGGGTGGGACTTTTGCTGACTGTTTACCGAGTAAGAGTCCACAACACTCATTGATGTAGGCCTTAAGATCAGGATGAGGAGTAAAAGCCTTGACCAAAGCTCAGAGCAAAGCCAGAGAAAAGTCGCTCACGACCTCTTTTGGAGAAGGTGCACCTGTGGGTATCCATTCGGTCAGCCAATGTGCTATGGCACTGACATCATGTCTCTCTGACAGCAATTGCACCACTGGGACACTTGAGCTCTTACCCCCTGACACAACACCCTGGTACAGGAATATATGGCCGGACTTGCCATTTGGTCTCTGTTATTTCCTCACCACTGAGCCAGTTGCATCAAAACTCACAGTGGGGTTAGTAGATGTCTTTGTTAATGTCTTATACATATACATTTGTGTTTGACTCCAATGACAGAAAAACTTGTCCAGTCCAATGTCTTTAATGCTACCACTGTGAGGTGCACTATATTTTAGCATCTGCAGTGACAAAATAGGATCCTTGTCGCCTAATTCTAAATCTCTTAGCTCTTGCTTTGCTTTGCGCAGGGTGGCCAAATTAGGCAGATGACTTGGCTCGGGATCTCCACAATCCATCAGCTTTGATGCCTCTGATGCCCTCCAGACATGGGATTCCATTCTACCCTCATACAGTTCTTTAGATATCTGCACTCGCAAGTTACCAGACATCGCACGCTTTGAGCAGCCAGTGTGCAGGGAGTCATCACTGTTTTCAAGTGAACACTTGAACACCATTGTGGTGTTTAATTCAGGCTTTTTGTGACATTTTACATGAATGTGGCCACGACACTCCTTACAGTTGCCTCTGATTGTAATGTATTTGTCTGTGGCTGATGGATATACCTTGGCTCTTTTAAAGGCAAATGTGCAGGGGCATTTCACCTCTTGCCAGATGTGATGATTTATAAGGCTGTAACGATATACGATATAAAATCGAAATCGCGATACTCAGGTCCACGATACTGTATCGCGATGTGAGAAGGCAGAATCGCGACACACCCCTTCCACCTCCCAGTTATCTTTCCCGTCCAGATCCAATGCTACCACATCTTTAAATTACTATTTATATTATTTGAAGTTAACATTTTAAAATAGCCTATGTAGACCTACACCACAAAACTAGTTGAGGTTAAATTAGCCAAAACTTAAATCCATCAAAATAATACATTCTCAGAAAATACATTTAATATCAATATTTTGACACTTCTGTTTATATATCCATAGCCTACTCCCTTAATTAAATCCAGTACGTCCAGACATTAGAAAAACATAAGTCTACACATGCATTTTATATTTAATATGAGGGAAATACACACGCGTACACGGACGCGACACAAAACATCTTTAATATTTAGGTGGCAAAAATATAGCCTATATTTTTCATAATTCTGTAAATTACACTGTACAAACCAAAGGAAATCCTAGGCTGCCCACCGAATGAAGGGTTAGCTCTCCCCAGAACATAAAATATTTATTTTGTTTAATTTTTGTGTTCGAGGAAAAAAAAAACAATGTCGTGACAGTTCTCTGGAAGCGCCACTTAAACTTTCAGAGAATTCAAATAGAAAGCACAAACCCAGACAGCAAACTGACATTGAATCAACGTGGAAACATGACATCGAAACAACTTTGATCTGACATTGTTTTGCTCATCGAATTAACGTTGAACCAACGTCAGACGCGTCATTCTTTCAAAACTAACGGAAAATCAACTTGAAATCAACGCGTTGTTTCAACGTTATGAAAGCAAACCAATTTTCGATTTTCATTAAGCTTTGAAGAATGCCGCGTCTGACGTTGGTTCAACGTTAATTCGATGAGCAAAATCAACGTTGTTTCAATGTCATGAGAGACGTCGTTTCCACGTTGATTCAATGTCAGTTTGCTGTCTGGGAAGACTTACTTTAAATTGAATTTCGTTTTTTTATTAATTGTATCTCAATTTTAATAAATTTTTCATCAACAAATTGCCTGGATTTAATAAATAAGAAAATATAGCTAGCCTACAGATAGGTAATCACGACATTGAGGTGCCGGCGCCTGAATTGAAGCTCGTCTCATGAATCGAAACCCTATAAGCTAAGACTTGAGAAATAAATTGAAATGTCAACTTTTAAAAAGAACAATTCAAAACGAAAGAAAACAGACCGCTCTCTGCTTATGTAATCCGCATGAAAAGTGCATTTCTCTTTGGCGCGTTCGAGAAGGCTGTCGCGGTTATGGAATTTCCCTTGCGGTAATGTTGAGTGACTCAATAGCGCGATATGCCCTATTACCGCCATTTATTTATTTAATTTATATGCATCTGTTGCTGTATTAATATGTTTACGATGTGGACAAAAACGAGGTCATTTTCAGTAACCACTGTAACCGAAACTTGTCTATATGCGCATTGAAAGGCTTTCACTCAGCGCGCACATTCCCAGACAGCAAACTGACATTGAATCAACGTGGAAACGACGCCTCTCATGACATTGAAACAACGTTGATTTTGCTCATCGAATTAACGTTGAACCAACGTCAGACGCGGCATTCTTCAAAGCTAAATGAAAATCGAAAATTGGTTTGCTTTCATAACGTTGAAACAACGCGTTGATTTCAAGTTGATTTTCCGTTAGTTTTGAAAGAATGACGCGTCTGACGTTGGTTCAACGTTAATTCGATGAGCAAAACAATGTCAGATCAACGTTGTTTCGATGTCATATTTCCACGTTGATTCAATGTCAGTTTGCTATCTGGGTTGTTATGACAACGGACTTTGAGCGAGTCATTTAACCGTTCATTCAACAAACACGTTTAAAAAAGCTGATTCGTTAAAAGAGATGTAATGAAGTTGTTAATTATTTTTAACTTTGAGTTCGACTTTTCAAAGCTCAGCTCAGGGCTCAGCTGAGCAGCAATGCGTCGCATGGGTAACGCTGAAGCTGATGCTTCACTTAGAGACAAATATGGCATTGATTCAATGCGTGACTCTGTGATTTTATTTCACCGCGGCTTCCACGCGCTGTGGGATGCTGACCAGCGCTGCTGCTGACGCGCATTTATGGGAAATAGTACCTGTGACGTGAACGTTAAAATGATGATACACGGAAACCTTCAAAGACAGACGCAGGTAATCGCACGCGCTCTGCTGATCTCTCTCATTCATGTCTGTTTAAAGCCTCTGTAGGCTACACATCATCACCAAGATAAAACAGTCTTGTTATCATTACATTATGTACTTGTTTACCATGCAATACACATGCATGAAGTTCAAAACAAGAAGGGTATAGCCTTATAAAAAATATATAGTTGGAGCACAGAAAACAACCTAAAAGCAGCAGCCTACACTGCCTAGTTTAGTTTAATAATTTGCATAGTTATTATTGTTTTTTGGTGTTCAGATTCTATTGTTTTTCCAAATGTTATTTAATAAAAATACTTGTATATTTTTTCCTCTCAAAATCTATTTTTCATCCCAAGCCCCGCCCCCGTGATAGAATCGCGATACAAATCGAATCGTGGGTCAAAAATCGTGATACGAACCGAATCGTGGGTTTGGTGTATCGTTACAGCCCTAATACTTTGTTTAATAATGACATTTGCATTATTGTTATGATATTTATCATTTCTAAATGAAGTATAGCATTATTTGAAAAACGATTATTTAGGACTTGTAAATGGTTCATAAGACACTTATAAAGTCAAAGTAAATTTTATAAATTCAGGCAGTTATAAAGCATTTAGTTAAAAAAAAAGGAAAAAAAAATATCCACCAGCTATTGGAGCATGGCACAGGCACAGTGGCACAGTGTTTGGCCTTGGAAAAAATAATATACTTTATTTAAAACAAAATGGATGTATATGAAGAAATATGGAAGCCATTTAATTGCTACATTAACAACAATACTATTGGTCATTTATTACAGGAGGTGTAAAATTTACCTTGCAATATCTGCTTTGTATTTAGAATGACGCTTGTCTGATACCTTTGTGTATTTCTGTCTGGGAGAAGAGAGCGATGTTTGATTGAAAAGTGTTTCTCTGTTAACTGTCTTTTATAACCAAAATAATGAACACATTGTTCAAGTATATATATATATTATGACAGGATTTGGTCTCAGAGAAGGGGTTCTGACTGAAAAATGTATTTTCTGAAGTAATTTTTTCACTTATTTGAAATTAAATGTATGATTTTTATGTAATTACAATGAAATGACAGTAAAATAAAATATATTGTGACAGGATTTGGACACAGAGAAGGGGTTCTGACTGAACAAAACCTCAACACAATTTCCTTAAAAATATTGCTTTGACTTTAAATTTAAAGAATAAAACAAGAAGTAAATAATAGTTGCCAGAGTTTTTACATGTACCTTTCTCTGCCTTTTCTACTCTTAAGCAATGCAACTTCACCAACATTTCTACATTGCAAGTGCATTGCAACAAGGGTAAACCAGAAAGCCCTCAGCTACAAAAAGGGCAAAGAATTTGACATAGCAAGGTTTAAAACTGAATGTCTTAGTGCACTCAGCGTTGGTTTCAAGTGTTACATGGGTTTACCCCAGAATTTGAGGAGGGGGTTAGCTACATATTGCAGAAGTTCACCCTGTCCAATTGTATTGGACAGATGTATTTGTTTGTTGGCCCTGGAACCCTTAAGTTCAAAACTGTCCAACAAGACATCTCAGCGGAGGCACAGATTGAGGACAAACATGCCCTGTGTCCACCTTCTCCTTCGCGAAGTGTGGATACCTCACCCTCCAGGGGAAGATCATAGAAGTGAGTAAATCTATCTATCCGTCTAATTCATTTAGCAGTGTTAAAATAATTCTTTAAGCTTTTCACAGAATATAATTTACTAAATTTAACTTGCACTGCAATGCAACATTGAAAGTACAAAGTTTCAATCCTGCTTAACTCCAATTCTTTATTCATGATTGATTAATATTGCATATAATCTGCGCTGGTCAATTAGTCTAAAATAATTTTAAAAAAAACAACCTAGATACCAGTAAACAACAACAACAACAACAAAAACAACAACGACAGTTGTGTTATTTATTTTAAATTGGCTACTAATTGATTATTCCAATATCCAAATATGATATTAAATCCTACAGGAAAAAGGGGTACAGGGTATTTGTGCTTTCTTTGCATTTGAACATAGGCTACACATTATAAACAGGACACGCATTAGCTGAATAAACTTTAGCCAATCCAACTTTATTTCTAGAAAACAGTTAACAATGAATAGACAGGAGTCCTGTCACAGACCAATAATATAATTGTTCAAATAAGACGAATATCCGACATAATGAGGGCTGTTAACAGTAACGCGTCAGTTGCTTAACGATTTGTAAAAACACGAATAGACAAGACCAAAAGCTTTGACATTTTGACAAAGAAAACACAAGCAAGAACTTTGCCTGTCAATTTTTATTTTATCTTTTCTAGTGTGTGCGCGAGTCTGTTTGTGAGAGAGCTCGCGCAGCACTGATACATGAGATCATACAATGGTCGTTTTTAATCCATAAGTACGCCAACTAACTAGTTTTCATACAAAATAAATACGTAACATAATTCTGTACTTTTAACATAATAACGTAACACATGCAGGCTATGTTTCTCAACACTGAGAATGAAAAAAATAAACGCCTGTTTCTCCAGATTCGCGCTTTACGTTATCAGTCATCCACAAACAACAGCACTTTCATAATCACTAAGACGTTAATGTTCAACATTTGAGCATTTTGTAATTTGCATGGCTGAATGTCTTCCTCTTACCTGAGTTACGATGAATGAATTACCGAGTATTTTTTAAAAAATAATCCTTGCGATCCAGTCCCGTGTGATAACCAATCAATTTTAAATGAACTCAAATTCAATTTCAACTTTCCACATCCACCCCAGCCCGTTTACCTTCGTGAGTACTGTACTGTCCTCGCTTAAATCAGTCAGACCCGGGGCGCGTGCGAGCGGGATTCTTTATTGGTGTCGATTTTCAGTCTCATTTTATAGGACGTACACATATCTGTCAATCATCTCCACTTGCAATTTGGGGAATGAACCCAGCGCTATGATTGGACGAACTCTTCTCTTTGCTGTTGCTTTATTTGCACGTGCAAATAGGCAGGTTTTTGCGTAGTTTAGAGTGACGAATCGTATCAGCGTACTTTGAGGTCAAAATGCGTGCCCACTACGCAAAATGCGTACATGTTGGCAGGTATGCATTACCTCCTCTTCGTCCAATTCCAAGTTGCCTAAAATGAACAGTGATAAAGTGATCTGCAATACCTGTGCCAAATTCAATTATATTGCTAATTTTTTATTTGTGAGCTGAATAGTCTCAAAACATACTAAATACATAACAACATTGTATTATATTTATTTTGAAATAGTTTGTGCATCTAAGACTGTTGACACCATATATGCCCTTTCACCCTGAGATTTACTATCCATCTTTCCATCTGACTGTTTTTATCCGTCATTCACTATGGCACTGTGATTTAAAAACACGTTCAGGAAACCTCAACACTGCACACTTTGGATTTTTCCCTTATTTGGAAAACAAATCATGCAATTAACAAATTGAATAAATAAAATAAAAATTCTAAATGTGCAATGTTAAGGAACTCCAGGAACATAACTAAGAAACAGGACTGCATTATACTCACCCATGATTTACATTTTTCCAGTTGCGTGGCGTGAGGATGACCTGCACGAATGTCCCCATTCTGGACATGGAGCTCCAGTGTGGAGGAAAGACCCTTGATGTGTCCCTGTGGAGGGATGAGGCGCTGACAGACCTCTATGTAGGGGATGAGGTGGTACTTACATCCTTGAGGTCGTCCATGCATCCCCTATAACGGGCAAGGGAAATTCCAGTCGTCAGCCTACACGTCTGTGCAAGTACATAACACACAACACTACTGCTGCCATAGTTTACACTGAAACAGAGTAGAACATCCATTTTGGAGTTGTAAACCTACATTTCAATTAATAATGAGCAAAATGAACAAAAGCATAACTGTTCGGAATATCAGCACAACTGTAATCTGATAATAGGCTAGAGTAGCAAGTGTGTGTTTTATGACACAACAGATCAATAAACAAGAATTTAATTTACAGAAAAGCAAAATTGTTCAAAAAGAAGGACTTATAGTGAGGTGTTTTTAATACTAATACACTGAAACTTCCCAAACAGGGTTGTCTCCACAGATCCCTGAGGGGCAGATCCAGGAAGCTGAAGCAGACATTATTGGCGTCTCCGAGGTGAATGGCACATGCCACTTCCTCAGCAGTGAGTCAGTGGTTTAAATAATTCCTACCACCATCTTCTCTGGCAATCCAGATGACCTCATCAGGAAAATCCCAATGAAAGTGGTGCTAAAGCACATAAACAGACGGGTCCTGCAGATCAGGTCTGTTAAAGAGACGAAGACCTCATCGGATTAGCCAGCTTTTTCACCGCTTTTTCTTCATTTATTTCACTTTTTTTTGTTCTAAGACTTCTGCTTTAAATTGTTCTTGTTTAGTTTATATAGTATTGTTCCAAAATAAAATATAATTTTACATGATGCAAAGTGTTGTCTTCTCTATCATCCATATCTTTTTGACAACAATGCATGCCTTTAATTACCAACACTGGTAAATACTGAAAAGTAATTACTTAATTATTATTTCAATAATTAAAAGTAATTACTAAAAATTACTAAAAAGTAACACTGTTTTGATGCAATGTAATGCAAGGTTCTCATCTTGGATCTGAGGTCAGAAACTCGTGTACCCATTTGAATAATGCAAAGCACATTAATTGAGATATATCACAAACTCTAATATTTTCCATACATTCAGGATTCCGTTTCCCATTAACTAGACCGTGACGACCCGCCACAGTCTAATCTGGCCCACGCCAGCTTCATGATGAACCAAAAATATATTTCAACTTATCATTATAAAATATTACTCATATCCTGATTGTTCAAAACTTGTTTAAAGGACAACTCCGGGGCAAAATGAACCTTTAGTCTAATTACACATTGTTACCTAGTATTCTTATAGTTAATTCTTATATCTCTTCTTGTATTTAATAAGAAGATATTTTATACACACAGTAAACTTCGCGATTGCAGGAAGAAGCCATCTTGGAAAAATAGTCTCTACCAGTCGATCTACGAACGCCGATCCATGTGTCGTGTTAGTGTGGGGCTATTTTGAGCCTTGTTAGTGGTAATAACAAGCGATTTTTATTTGTCATTACTCTATGCCCCATATACTAGCATTATACTAGCGTTATAGGCTAAACTGTTTTTAGAGATAAAACTATTTACATTCGGCAATCATGAAAACAAATCTCAGAAAACGGTTGACTAGATAGCAATGTGTAATTAGACCAAAGGTTCATTTTGCGCCGGAGTTGTCCTTTAATAGTGAAGCTTGCACTTTAATCACATCGTGATCCAGTGTTTGCCGCAACTCAGGACAGTGTGGTGCAGGTATGACATTAAAACTCCGCCCCTCTGGTTCCCTCGTGAGTTTTAGAATGGGGTTTTCCAATTTAGGAGTAAAATTATACATTTTGATATAATTACATAAATTACACACATCCATACCAAAAACACAAATTTGAAAAACATCGGCTGAATCTCAATGTCTCAATAAAAGTGAATTGCTGCCACCAAGTGGTGGTTTTAATTAAACATTAAGATTTTAGTTTCAAAAATGT